>NC_142949.1:18553482-18620982 GCF_046866305.1 Octopus bimaculoides | reverse complement strand
ATACATACCTTCAGACTCATAGATTGCCCAACACACATTATATGTGACCAATAGCGTTAGCTTGAATCTGCTATTGTATATGAAATTAACGAATGGAGAAGGTAGAAATTTGTTTGGGAATGATTGGATTCACCTACAAAAGAGCCACATTATTTGATGTTATGCTTAACTATAAAATTGGTAATGTCTCTGGTAAATGAGTTCGTTTTGTGAAGCCAAAATATTGAAACAGGAATAGAAGTCGTAACTGATATCTTTTCTAAGACAATAATATAAAAATGGAAATGTAAATGATAGAAACAGAAAACGAAAGACAAATAAACTATGGATTCTCCTCACAAGTGTTGCATCTTACGGTATAAAGCATTCATGTACAAACAGTACTGTAGAATATGGCAAATTATGAGGGTATCTACGCGGCGCTTTATGCAAGGTAGGAAAAATAAGACTCCAAAATTACCATCAAACGTCTAACTATAGAAAAATATTATTAGATAATATATTTGTAGATACATTATTTCGAAAAATACAAAAAACCTTAATGATCTTCACTAAGACACTACTTTTTGCAAAGCTATGAGCAGTGACTGCTGTTTGGTGGACAAACAACTACAATCAATATAAAATTTTCTTTTTGGATGCAATGTCTCAAACAAATAATCGAAAAACAAATCACATGCATCCTGAAGAGGTCAGACGCGGCAAATATTGTCGTTCTTAAAAATGTCTGGTCGAATAGAGATATGATCAACACTATAGAATTACTATAAACATTTCTTGGATGCGACCAATATCGCTTCGGCCTGAATCTGCCTCAACGAGAGATAAAATGTGTCTACAGTTTAATAACATAGAAAGTCAATTTTAAGAAAAGAAATATTCTAGATTTTCAGTTCGTCTTTAAATAAAACAGTATTCTCAAATACTTAACAGAGTAAACTGTATCGAGCAGGATCGATACGACTTGGCTTTTTATATAAGGAAACAATGAAGCCGTTGTCGAAAAAGAATTGATCCACCAAGACCGTACCTAAAATGGAAATGATACATTAATGTAATTCTTTAAATACGGGTATGTGAAAGATAGACATTTAATGGCAGGAATTTGTTTGACAATCGATGTGGTCAGACACCACACTCAATGAAATAATTCAAATATTTACACAAGTAATAAAGACATGCATCAAGTTTGAAAAGTCTTTCGATTGTCATAAATAGAATTTTTCGAAAGAATGGCTATCATAACCCATTAAGGAAAAACTTCAATGTATAATTTTAATGATAATGAGCAAAATAAAGAATTCTTCTGCTATGTCTAGCAAGTTAAGCGATCACATCCGGTCTCCCTCGCTGTTTTGATGAGTGTGTGCAACTGTGTTCGAAATTTCACCATGTCTGAGTAATTTTTAGCAGGGAAACTTTTTCCTGCCCATTGTTCACTATAAATAAGTAAATGTAGACATACGGAAGCTTCCTGCTGTTCATCTTATAAACGGACAGACCGTAGTCAAAGACTGCTAAACTACTTGGCACATTAGCCAGACATCTTCAGACATTTCTCATTGACAACAATGCCCCATTTTACAACTATAATGTCCTTCTTTCATCAATGTGGCAGTCGTTTTCCGCTACATCTTTAATTTTTTCCTATTTTCTTTGTCATTCCGATATTATTATTACTGTCACTCCGTTCCCGATAAGAGAACTTTTTCTTTTCCCTACAGCTCTTTTCAATAGAAAATCTTTCTTTTACTTTCCGCTTCTATCTTCCCATTCTCTGTCCTATCCTACACCCTCTGTAGTTGTTATTTTCTGTCATTAATTCTATTCTGCAAAACTTCTAAATAGATTAGATATCAAATAAATCTGAAGCATTTCTACCGTCTTAGGAAGAGGCATGCCGGGAAAACACCTGTCAGCAAAGTAAATTAAACCTTCCAACAAAAGCATTAGAAAAGAAAAAGAAATAAACAACTAATTCCTGCTTGAGTGTTGTGAAGCAGATTAATGATATATTGTGAGTTTTATGCCTTTCCTAAGGGGAATAGTGAGCTAATACTGTCAGAAGGAATATCGCTAAAAGTCAGAATTAGCATTGTGAATAATGCAAACCCAACTTTTATCATTTACTCATTCATTATTTAATATTTCACATATTGTTGGCGGCGATGAAATGGCAGAAATGCTAATAGAGTGCATTAAATTATTTACAGTGTATATTCATACACTTCGGAGTTCAAATCATAGGCTAAGCATTACATTTTACTGCACTGGAATTGAACACTATATATGTATATATGTATATATATATATATATATATATATATATATATATATATATATATATACATATATATATATATATAGATATACAGGGCAGGGAATGTTGGAGAAGCAGGTTACTGTCAATCCTTATATATTTATGATTATATATATATATATATATATATATATATATATATATATATATATAAGAAATTAACTACGTGAAATTCCGTGAAATTCCGTGTGAAGAGTACTGCTTCCAATGAGAGTTCAATATTACTACAAGTTTCAAATACATGTACTTATCACGACACTGGGAAACTATTAGTAGCGTAATAAGTACATGTATTAAAACGTTGAGTGATATATTTATATATATATATATATATACTGTGGACATAGCTGCGTGGAGTTCGATAATAAATAAATAAATAAATAAATAAATATAAAATACATCAAATACGGGACAATACCAAGGAGTGACTAATACGTAAACACACGAGATATAAGTACAGGACAAAATACCAAGGAAGTTTAACCCCTCCTCAGTTGACGACTGATAATTACTTCCTGTTTCCAGCTTATCTCTCGTGTGTGTTACGTATTTCTTACTCGTCGGTGATGTCCTGTACTTGATGTATCATATATATGTATATATACCTATCTACACACACACATATATATCTATATATCTATATATATATATATATATATATATATATATATATATATATATATATATATATATATATATATATATATATATATATAAAAGTTAAGGACGCCTTATGACATTGCACCTAGAAAGTTCCCATCCGAGGCACAAGTCCCGACATGGTTGTTTATGGAAGACCAGCAGTCGCCCAAGCATACCAAGCTCCCCTCTCCACGCCACCAATATCATCATGGGGAGGCAAATGCCGATACAGTTTGGCAACCGCCACATTCCAACTATTTCTACAGCTGAGTGACCTGGGGCAACGTGAAATAATATATATATATTTATACGATGGGGTACCCAAAAGTAACCGGAAGCGGTCTCTGTGGGGCAAGTCCGTTGTAGTTCAGGTTTCTGCTGCTAGAATTCCTTTGATGCGACCCCCAGACATCAATCTGCCGACTAGTGTCGTCCAGTGATGTACTACCACATGGTGGGGTGTCTTTCTGTTGCGGTGCTTCTCCCTGTTCGTCGATTTTTGCGATGGATGAACCGAAGGAACAGCGTACGTCCGTGAAATTCTGATTTCTGCGCGGGAAAATGGCGATCGAAGCAGTTGTCATACTTCTAACAGCTTACAAGGATGCTATCATGAGTAAAACATAACTTTACGAGAGATTTTCACGCTTTAGGAATGGTCACTTGTTGCTTGAAGACCAACTTCGTTCAGAGCAAATATTGACTTCCTGAACGAATGAAAACATCAGGAAAATTCATGAATTGATATTGGAGGATCGTCACAGAACAATTGACGATCTTGTGGATATGACTAGTCGTCCTGGAGCTCCTACCACCGATTTTTGAGCGAAGAATTCCGAATGAAAAGAATTGTAGCAAAATTTGTATCTGGCTTGCTCAAGGAAGATCAAAACCAGTCTCGTGATCTAAAAGAACAGTTGGGAATTGATCTGGACCTGTTTCCGAAGGTCATCACTGGCGACGAAAGCGGGTGCTACGGAATTCGCAGATATGGAAGAGATGAAGAATAAAACGACGGAGGCGTCAAAAGACATCATTCGCAAAATTTCCAGCAGAGCTTCGAACAGTAGTAAACACGTTTTGACCAATGAATTGCTTCAAATGCAGAATACTTTGAAGGCGATAAAAGTGTAATCATGTAAAACTAAGTGAATAATATACATATATATACTAGCAGAGGCACCCGGCGTTGCTCCGGAATGAAATTGTTGTTTATATACTTGAAGAAAAAAAGGCAAAATATGCTGTATAAAAATTTGAGGACATTCTGTAGATGGACTCTCAGATGAATGATGGCTGGGCGCCTCTCATGAATGGGGAAAATTGAAGATGTGCCAAAAAGCCTCATTGGTACTTAGAAATTTGACGAAAATTAAAATGGGGAATTAAATGAAAAAAATGATTTACGTGAATATCCTCACAAGAGTAATTGAAATAAATGGCGATTGTGGAACCCCCCCACGCACGTACGCACGCACGCGCGCGCGCATACACGCGTGTGTCTTTGTAAATATGTTTGTATACATTTATATATGTGTGTGTTTGTAAGAGACAGAGTGTGAGTGAGAGAGAGAGAGAGGTTTGTTGTCGTGTATACGTACATGCATAAATATACATACATCTTTGGATGTATGCATATGACAACACAGCCCTTGACTCACTCACACTCTGTCTCTTACAAACCCGCACGCGCGCGCATACACACGTGTGTCTTTGTAAATATGTTTGTATACATTTATGTATGTGTGTGTGTAAGAGACAGAGTGTGAGTGAGTCAAGGGGTGTGTGTGCGTGTGTATGTGTGTGAGACAGAGTGAGAGAGCGGTGTGTATGTAGTATTTACTCTCCCTCTCTCTCTCTCATACACACTCACACACACACTCACACACAAAATAGAGAGTGAAGCTTTTTGCCGTTGTTATTTCAATACCGGAGCCTCCGCGCGCGCATACACACGTGTGTCTTTGTAAATATGTTTGTATACATTTATGTATGTGTGTGTTTGTAAGAGACAGAGTGTGAGTGAGAGAGAGAGGTTTGTTGTCATGTATACGTACATGCATAAATATACATACATCTTTGGATGTATGCATATGAAAACACAGCCCTTGACACACTCACACTCTGTCTCTTACAAACACGCACGCGCGCGCATACACACGTGTGTCTTTGTAAATATGTTTGTATGCATTTATGTATGTGTGTGTTTGTAAGAGACAGCGTGTGAGTGAGTCAAGGGGGGGGGGGCGTGTGTATGTGTGTGAGACAGAGTGAGAGAGCGGTGTGTATGTAGTATTTACTCTCTCTCTCTCTCATACACACTTACATACACACTCACACACAAAATAGAGAGTGAAGCTTTTTGCCGTTGTTACGTCAATACCGGAAGTTGACATTGAGGAACCTTTTTAAAGTAGTGAATCTTAAATATAAAGCAATATTATTTATATTTAATTTAAAAAATCAAATGAAGAGCCTAACATTTATTCGAGGTCAAATTATTCATGTATCACAAGTATGGAAGCATTTGGTGAAGTCGATTTCACGTGAAAAGCGATTACACACACATCTCTGTTTTATATATAGTATATATATATATATATATATATATATATATATATATATATAATAGTTGCATAAATTGTTCAATTGTCGTCAGATGCAGTAATGTCATCCATCTTAAAGAGCAGCCATAGTTTTGTCGATGGAGTTTGGTTATTTAATAAAACAACTTCATGTACTCTTATATAACATATTAACATATCCAGCTTACAATGTGATACGATGAAGCTTCTAAACCATAACATTTAATATTACAACAAGCACCATTATTGTCTTTCATTTAATAATGGCTAATCTGGACATTAGAATGAATGATAAAATGTAGTCAGGTTACACTGCAATGTGTCCTTATGATTTGAACTCCGACGTTTATGAATATATAGTAACAACTTAAGAGATATTTCCCGTTATTTTGCAGCCCAATAGCAAATGTCTGACATTTATATTTCTAAAATAATTAGAATTATTCCGTTATTTAACCGGAATCTTATGCAAAGTGAAATCTTCAACAGATTTTTATGGCATTTTATCTCAGAAATCTCATAACTGGCTTTTCCCCTTTAAAAATCAGTGAGGGCCGCAAAACAGCGGGAAATATCTCTTAACTTGTTACTATCACACGTTTCTACTTTTTGCTGCGTCAACTAATGTAAGGCACGGCGTTGTACATACAAAATATAAGTGAAGACGCCTAAGAGACTCTAATTAAATTTATTAGAAAGCATTGCTTCGAATATTTAACTATAACCAATATAACGAAAGATATATGGGTTTGATACAAAATTTAATCAGCTGATTTCGAGAAATGCCAAGTAAACCAAAATCTTTAGGAATTCGATTATTTTCATCCTTCAACTGAAGGAAAAATCTTAGGAAGGCAAACGTGCAAAGCATTTCGTTATTGACTGCGATTGTCGTGCGTGAATCCGATTTTATTCTTGTGAAATTTACTGACAAAGCGAATTTATTTCAAAATTATTTTCCCCTTCACAGGTTGAAGAGTGTAACCAGGTGAAATGTAGCTGAACGTCCTCAAGAAACTACAAAATATAGTTTGTCAATGTTTTTTAGGAAAATGTAAAATAATATAAAATTCAGAGAAAATTCTATACACGAAATGGAACTTAAATTGGGGAAAATTAACGCTAATAATAGAAATTAAAACGAAATCAGTGAAAATTACATTCTAAAACTGATGGTAAATAACCAGAAATTAAAAGTAACCTATGAATAGAATTAGCAATCACTGTAGATATTTTCGGAAAGTAAAATTCGAAACGAGTCAGTTTTTTGAGTCTTTTTATGAAAGTAGACAATAAAAGTTTAATGTAAACACAGTCAAAACATTACATTTGATCTAACATAATTACATATTGTTGTTAGTGTGTGTGTGTGTGTGTGTGTGTGTGTGTGTGTGTATGTGTGTGTGAGTGTGTGTGTGTGTGTGTGTGTGTGTGTGTGGGTGTGGGTGTGTGTGTGTGTGTGTGTATTCTACTCGATTTTTTGACGCTCTGTAAATGAAAATAAGATGAGTAGAAATTATAATGCCTGTGCCATCGCAGAGAATTAAGTTAGAAACTATTATGAAAATATTTCGCAATTGACTAGACAATAAAATATTTACAGAATTTAATCAAACGTGGAAATGTTTTGCTATTGAAAGACCAAATAAAATGCAATGCAACACCTTTCAGATTTATTTCAAAGTAAAACTAAAATATCTCTCAAACGACTAATACAGGCATAATTGCTTGTTCTATATAAAATAAGAGGCAATCTATGGCAAATCATGAGAAATACTCGCATAGCGACAAAAATGCAAATATTGATGGAGACAACTGAAAATCATTTAAACTTTCTAAATATTTGGCGATATTGTTTTGTTAACTGTAAGCATTAATAACCAATAGATAGCTTGAATGCTCTAATAACGGAAAGTAACGCGGCGTTTAAAGAAGAAAAAATATAACCATACAAGTCTGAGGTGTAACTTTGACATAACGAATATTTGAACAAAGATATGACTGCAAACGGAAATTTATTGAGAATATTAAAAGCAAGAAGTCATAAGGGAAAATAAAACACCACGTTCGAACTAATTAAATACAATAAATACTTACACACATATATATTGTGTATGTGAGTGTGTGTGTGCGTGTGTGCGTGCGTGTGCGTGTGCGTTTGTGTGTGTGTGCATACAAACACACACATTCAAAATAATACATGGACACCTATAGAAGAAAAATAGGGAGCAGAATCGAAATCCAGAAGAAATGACTGAATAATAGACACTCGAACTATGAACTGTAAAATTTGTGGACAAAATGTAGACTTCTTTATTGTCTGTTAACAAAATTAATGTGTGAAAGTGAGGCGTTAAAGAAGCATAAAATCTAAACTCAGAATATAGAAATCCACCTGTTCTGAGTGAACTGATGTCTGTGATATACTTTTCCTGAAACCATAAAAACCGCATCTATTCTTTCCAAAGACGTTAGTATTCTCTGATGGAATATAAGACATACATATAATACCCATATCTACACATATAGATTGCGCAAAAGTCTATTACAAAGACATTCATGACGCGATCTGGTGAATTAAAATATATTACTAGAGGTTTTCAGACATCTTGTCCGTTTTGTATTTTTGGAAATGGTTTTAGAAAGAAGCAATTGTCTACCCGACAACTTTCACTTGTATACAACAGATTTCACGTAAAATTCCCGTAAATGATGTTGGAAAAATTACATTAGAGTGGTCGTCGATTATAATCTTGACATAAATAACAGATAATTCTAATGGAAAGACAACTGAATAGTGAATGAACAAAGTAAACGAAAAGGATGACAAAAATTCCAGCCAATGATTTAATACCATCGCTCAATCAATTAGAGGTAACAAAGAAATATTTTATTAAAAATATCCGTTAGACTTTCTGAAGCACAGTTTGAGTACATAAATATATTTTGAAATCTAATCCCGCAGTAAATTAACGTAGCCATTTCAGCTAAACGCTGGCTTGTGATTCATTTAAGTAGCAAATGCAATGATGTTATCTTCGCAACCATAAGGGTGAATGTTGTTTTAGTCTGTAAAATACCACATATGAAAAGACATGTTCGCTATTTTTCTACTTGCGAAGAGAAGAAAAATGCGTTTACATAATTTTACTTTCTGTAGCATAGATGTTACGCATTGTCTCCTGCATAAAATTGATTTTATTTTCTAAAATACACTCTTTATACAGCCATTGGTACAAGTACCTAATTGTGTTATGGGTGTAATTCCGAGTATTTGACGTGGTTCAGTGCAAGAACAACGACACTCATATAACTAATGAATGGGGAATACAGAATAAATATTTCACGTAGTAAAAAATCCAAAAGAAACGCATTCTCCTAAGTATTATAGCAGCATTTGTTAAAAAATATTCCATTACATCAATTAACCACAAATAAGTCTATCAAGTAATGGTTGACAGTCGTAACAATTACATCAGTTCTGCACAGGTTTCATACGTAGAGCAGCATTCTATTCTAAATAATGTGATTGGGCTGAACTGATTTATTCATTGCCTCTGTCTTCTCAGGTTATAAGGTATGATTTCAGTGATATTTAGCGATCTTTTTCTAAAAATCACTCAACTTCATGGTTTCTTGCAATTTAAACTTCGGTTGTAAAACAGCTGACGCTGAGCTCAGAGCCATCCAAGAAAGGGGTATAATATGAGGTGGCATCAAAAGGTTCCCGGATTTATTTCGAAATAGTCACCTTCAGCATCTATAAACCGGTCCCAGCATTCCTGTCGCTTTTGTAATCCGGCCTGAAAAGTCATTTTCCGTAAGTGAGTCGAGGACCTTCTGGATATCGACAACGGTGTTAAAACGGTAGCCTTTGAGTGGCATTTTTATGAGATGGAAGTCTGGAAGTGCTAAAACAGACGAATAGAGCAGGTGCCGAATCGATACCATGTTGTCTTTGGCGAGAAACTCACGATTGAAGAGAGCTCGGTGACAGAATGTAATTCTTAGTCCTCCACATATCCGGTCGTGAAATTCACCGAATGTCCACCCTCAAACACTTCAAAATGTTGCAGTAGAACTAGCGATTCACAGTCTAGTCCTAGGGAACGAATTCTCATTGCACAATACCACATTTCCGGGGGTGACATTCATGGCAGATCTTCCAAATCTCTCATCATCCTCCAGGGACAATCTTCCACTTTTGAAGCATCCGTGCCACTCAAGAGATTGCGTACGAGGAATTGCGTCGTCGCCGTAAGCTTGCCGAAGCACGCTCAATGTTCAAGTTCAAGTTCAAGGCAAAATTTCACGTTGGCTCTTTGTTCTTCTCTGTGACAAAATTGCAGACCACTGCATACATGTGATCACAAAAACACAAATTTCACAACTTCCGAAGTAAACACAGCAATGTCACCCGGCACACTGCCTCATGAAGGTCGCTGCTAACTCTCATTGCGTACGTAACCGTGAGCTGCCATCTGTTTGTGCACTACAGAACGAGTACTGGAATGTTTTGATACCCACTCGTGAATTTATGTAAATTAATAAGTAGAAAATAGTGAAACATAATTGGGTGTAGGTTGGTGTGTACAGTTTAGTGGTTTTGAGTTTGTAATACAAACTTATTTCCTCTTACCCAATCGCATCACCAAGAATATTTTGATAATCAAAAATGTTGGCATAAATGTGTTTATGTGTATGCATACATATGTAACGGCGCAGGCTGAGAATTTTTATTAGAAACAATGTCAGTTGTTTTTACTCAGATTGTGCGACATCTTGGACAAATGTTACTAATTTAGACCCGGGATATGAATTCCATTTTTTGTAAGTGGATTTCGTAGGTAGTAACACTGCGGAAGCCTTAGGTGTATATATATATATATATATATATATATATATATATATATATATATATATATATATATATATATATATATATATATATATATACATACGTGGGGTGCTGGGAAGTATCGCGAAAGGTCTGTTTGGCAGCCCAAATGTCTGAGTCTTTTTCAAGGACTTCGAAATACTGAAGGATCGCTGCAATAGGTGTATGTGTCACAGAAGGGAATGCAGTTCAATAAAATCATAATTGATTAATCGTCCTTTATCTTATCTTTTACCCAAAGCATCGAACTTCTTTTAAACATCCGCACTTCTCGTATATGTGTAGAAATGTAGTGGTATTATTATTTCCTGTTACGTTTTCATCCTGTTACATCCAGGTCGCCAACTTTACTTTCTCATCTTACGGTATCGGTTAAATAAGTATCAGGCAGAGAATTGAGGCACTGCGGTCAGCATAATCAGTTAAATCCATTGAATTGGTTTTCCGACATGTTCACAGTCTACGATCTACCATTATTCAAAGAGTGAAAGAATGGAACTAAGAGAAAGAGAAGAAAGGTGCCAAAAATGAAAGCAAGAAACTGAAGAAACGGTTGTTTTACATGTTACACAAATTACTAGATAATCTCATAATCAACAGCTAACGCCAGTCATGAAAGTGACAGGAAAAGAGAATTTGATAGAATAAAAAGTGTCAATGGAAAACATGGTTGATCTATTAAGATAATAATGGAATAAAAGTCAGAATTTAGTAACACTAGAGAAAATGGCAATAAAAGACGCGGTGAAGTGAGGAAAGCGGATGAGAGAACGGATAGAACATGGACAACGAATATAAGAGGTAAAGAAGAAGACAATAAATAATAAACTTCAGACAAGGGGTCCTGAGAACTGAGCAAGAATTGACTCCAGGAAATGGAGCAAAATAGATTATATTGGACGGGTCATAAATGCATGACAAATGATTTTCATAACAAATAACGCTATATTACAACTGTTATTGTTATTATTATTATTATTACTATTATTATTATTATTTTTATTATTATTATTATTATTATTATTATTATTATTATTATTATTATTATTATTATTATTATTTTTATTATTATTATTTTTATTATTATTATTATTAATTTTATTATTATTATTATTATTATTATTTTTATTATTATTATTATTATTTTTATTATTATTATCATTATTATAATTATTATTATTATTATTATTATTATTATTATTATTATTATTATTATTATTTTTATTATTATTATTTTTATTATTATTATTATTATTATTATTATTATTATTATTATTATTATTATTATTATTATTATTATTATTATTATTATTATTATTATTATTATTATTATCACAGACAATGTAACGCTGTATCTTTTTCTGTAATGTTCGCATGATGTATTAGCATTGCTTGTGTAGGAGGACGTATATTCAAGAAACAACCCTACAAATACGTATGTCTGCCTACATTGTGATACGCTTGATTGTGCAGAGATCTGTGTTTGAAGCCATTGCTCTTTGCATATTAAAATGTATAAGTGTGTGTATATATATGTATATATATACATAAATATATATATATATGTATGTATATTTATATGAATGATATATGTATGTATATATGTGTATATATATATATATATATATATATATATATATATATATATATATATATATATATATATATATATATATATATACATATATATTATTATTATGGTTATTATTATTATTATTATTATTATTATTATTATTATTATTATTATTACTATTATTATTATTATTATTATTATTATTATTATTATTACTATTATTATTATTATTATTATTATTTACTTTTAATCTACATGCTTGTTAGAATCACTCGATGAGGCACACCCAACGTCCTAGATCGAATGAAGGATAAGAGATGTTTGCGGAGGGCAAGTAGCAGAGGCATTGGCAAAATATCTTCATGTAATACAACACATACATTTGAATTGATAGGTACTTTCTAAGGATGTGGTCAGTACTTGTCAGCACATTCTTTTGAATTTCAGTGAGAGATGTTTCTCCTGGGATATTATCTAGGTGTTTCTGACATGCCTTTATTATCATACTTAGGGAACCCACAATAACAGGAACATGTCTCACTTTAAGATGCCACATCTTTTGTATTTCAATTTCCAGGTCATTATATTTACTTAAGTTGTCAAATTCCTTTACAGATATATTTTTATCAGTGGGAACATTTACACCTATTAGTCTGTAAGTATTATCTTCTCCATCATGAATGACTATGTCTGGTCGATTAGCCAGGATCGTTCTGTCGGCGTTGACTGGAAAATCCCAGAGATTAGTGACACTTTTACCTTCAAAAGTCATCCTGGATGATGTTTATACCAGTAAGCGGGAGTGTTGATTTTGTAGTGTTTACGTATTTTCCAATGTAAATATTGTTCTACCTTATCGTGACGATTTTTGTTTTCATTTCGTGTCATTCCGAGAAGAAATGGTCTATTGTTTCATCAAATTTATCGCAGAATCTGCATTTAGGGTCAGAACCGTTTTGAAGAACATTAATCTGGTAGATTTTGGTAAGCAAGATTTGATCATGTGCCACAAATATGAAATCTTCAGTCCCTGCTTTCTGTCTTCAGCTTCTCAACCACTTATGGATTCTTGCTTGGTCTACTTCAGCATTTTGGCTTCGAAGTATATACTGTCCATGGAGAGGCTTCTGGCTCCACCGCTCCTCAATTTGTTTCTGCCGGTTCTTTTTTGCTGTCTGATTGATCCGTTTTGCTTCTTTCGAGGCAGTGGTTTCAGGTTCTTCACCTTGCGAATTTGCAATCTACCTTGACAAGAGAGTGTGATATTTTGTTTGCTGATTTTCTGTTTTCACACAAGCTAGAGTATCCAGTTCTCTGCACTAGAAAAGTACCTTTTCATTGGTATTGTGGAAGTCTTATAGGACAGTCCTACCTACATCGTTCCTCTTCCCCCATCACGTTTAGGTAGGTATAGACGATCAACGTCTGCTTTTGGATGGTGCATGCTCTTAGATGTTAGTGGTTTTCTTGCCTTCCTGTCCAGGCGTTGAAGCTCTGTAAGACTCCAATTAATGATCTTAAAACTGTATTGGCTTGCCAGAAGTGCCAGAGTGCTAATGGCTGCCATGCGATTTTTGGATTGAGTTCAGTTTTTAGTATGAGTCGTATTCTTCTGTAATGCTTCTTTCGTAGTGTTTCCTTCATAGTAGAATGTTGTATACCGTCTTCTTGGTTTATTCCCAAGTATTCATAGTTTCCTTGTGAGTCAAACATCTTGATTGCAGTATCGGAATCTAATTTAAGGGACGCTGCTTACTTGAAAATGCCTTTTCGTACTTTTTTTTGTAACAAGTTTAAAATACGCACTTACCGATTGTTATTCTTGGGTTGAATAATACCGGTATTATTTAATTCATCTGTAATTTTTTTGTACATGGTGTTTAGGGCCGGAGATGGTCTGGTGTTGTTGGATAGTAAGGTATCAAGCGTGTCTACATGTGCTGTGCGAGCGGTGGATATGATATCCAGGTAAATTATATCATTTCATTTGGAAAATAGAAATAAATTTCAGTGAGTATTACTTACTCGGATATAGTCCAACCCATTGTCAGCTATTTGTGGTTCCATGCGATGTCTTTATTTCCGATGTTTTTGGATAAATTTTGGAGCAGTGTTTTATCGCTCTCACATGTTAAACGTCCCCGGTGTTATTATTATTATTATTATTATTATTATTATTATTATTATTATTATTATTATTATTATTATTATTATTATTATTATTATTATTCAGTAGTTTTATTTTTATAGCGTGCTTTCACTTCGCTACCGAGCGCAGCTCTGTGTGCGCCTTGGGTATGTGCTGTATGGTTACTGTATTGAAAGTGTTTTGCGTAGAATTTGTGCAGTGCCCAGTAGTGCAATTTTCAGTATGTTATATATATTTGTAAGTCCTGGTGTTTTGGTCATGTATTTATCTGAATATTGTTTTTATTATACCTAAGGCATCTACTATGATAGGAATTGTTTCTGTTTTTAGATTCCACGTTCGAGTTATCTCTATTTCCAGGTCTTTGTATTTTGAAAGTTTCTCCATTTCTTTTAGGAAAACGTTGTCATCGGCCGGTATTGATACATCAATTAGAAAGCATTTTTTCGTCATGATCTCTGACAACTATATCTGGTCTATTTGCCTTACTTTCTCTATCTGTGTGTATTGGCATATCCCAGAGTATGGTTGCTTTCTCGTTTTCTGTGACCTTTTCTGGCGTGTGTCTATACCATCTTTTTTCTGTTGTTATTCCATAGTGTTGGCATAGCTCCCAGTGTATATAGGTCCCAGCTCTGTCGTGTCTGTGAATATATTCCTTCTTAGCCAGGACTGGGCAGCCAGAGATAATATGATTTATTGTTTCTTGTCCATCTCCACATATTCTACAGTTACTTGTTATGTTTCTTTTCATTATATGTTTTTGGTAATTTCTGGTGGGGAGGCTTTGGTCTTGTGCAGCAATTAAAAATCCTTTAGTCTCTGCTTTGAGTCCTGAGCTTCTCAGCCATTGCTGGGATTTTTCTCTGTCTATTTCTTTCGCATTTAGTTTAGCCCAGTACTTACCATGTAGGGGCTTTTCTTGCCATCGTTTTATCATGGTCCGTTGCTGTTCTAGTTTTAGTTTGGATATCATTTGTTTTATAGCTTTTGTTGTTTCTTCTTGCTCTTCTTCTTCTTCTTCTTCTTCTTCTTCTTCTTCTTCTTCTTCTTCTTCTTCTTCTTCTTCTTCTTCTTCTTCTTCTTCTTCTTCTTCTTCTTCTTCTTCTTCTTCGTATTTGTTAGGTAGATTGATTTCTTGTTTGTATTTATCAGCTTCTTTAAATACTGAAAACAGTTTTTTGTTTTGCTCGTGTTTTGTGGCTATTTGTATTAGATTTCCTTGCTTCTGGAGTAGGTATGTTTGCAGTCCTATGGTGATTATTTTATAATAGTTTTCCAGCTGTATAAGACCCCTGCCACCTTCTGTCCGTTGTATATATAGCCTTTCTATGTCAGATTTTGGGTGGTGCATCCTATATCCTGTCATTATTTTTCTTGTTTTCCTGTCTATTTTAGATAGTTCGGTTAGTGTCCAGTTAAGGATGTTGTAGCTGTAGCTTATAACTGGGACAGCTAAAGTGTTGATACCCATTATCTTGTTTTTGGCATTGAGCTCTGTTTTTAGTATTGATTAACTCGTCTATAGTACTCTTTCTTTATTTTTTCTTTCATTTGTGTATGTTGTATCCTATCTAGTTCATTCACTCCTAAATATTTGTATGGTTGGCTTTCGTCTAGTTCTCTTATTTAATTGGCTTTATCTAGTGTTATATTGTTACTTTTAACTAATTTTCCTCTTTTCAGGGTTGCTTTGGCACATTTTTCTAATCCGAATTTCATATCTATTTCCTTGGTAAAGCCGTGTACTGTCTGTAGTAGTGTTTCTAGCTCTTTGTCATTTTTAGCATATAATTTTAGGTCATCCATATATAAAAGGTGGCTGACTGTTTTTCCGTAGCATTTGTAACCGCAACCAGTTCTATTTAGCAATTCAGTTAAAGGTGTGAGTGCCAAGCAGAACAGGAGTGGAGAGAGCGTGTCTCCCTGGAATATTTCTCTTCTAATGTGGATGGCTGTCGTTTTCACAAGTTCCTCTTTTGTTTGGAGCTGTAACACTGTCTGCCATTTGTTCATTGAGTGCTTTATGTATTTTATAATAATTGGTGCCACCTTGTTTATGGCTAGTGTTATTAATATTCTTATTGTTATTATTATTATTATTATTATTATTATTATTATTATTATTATTATTATTATTATTATTATTTCTGTATTTCGTCCTTTGGGAAATATGAAATAGCAATTGGTGTGGAGACAATTCTAAATGTTGATAAATACATACTACGTGCATACATACGTAAATATATACGTGCATACACACACACTCACGCACACACACACACACACACACTCATGCACATACATACATACATACATACATACATACATAAATACATAGTTGGATGGACAGGGAAAGGAATAGAATGTGAATGAAATAGACAGATAAATCTTGTGAACTACAAGAAATAAACTACAACTACAAACTTTTCAGAGTTTGAAGATAGCAAGACACATCCGACGCCGGAAATTTTATTTGAGACAATTTGGTAGTCTAATTTCCCACGAATAAAAAATGTTCAAGCCCACTGGAATGATCTTCTACAACATAATCATCCTGGAAATACAATAGGAATCAAACGTCTGTAAGCCGAATGTGAATCATACGTTCAGACGTGCGAAGAAACTTGGTATATGAAACGAGTAGAATACAATGAGAAAATTACATATTCTTTCTAATTGAATGATTCATCATAGATCTCCATAAACACAGAAATAATTCCGCAATTGCACATTCAGACATCATTTGCAATTATTTACTCACTAAGTATTGCTATTTCATATTTATTAAAGAACTAAATGCAGAAATGATAATTGTTTGTTTGAGTAATGTTCGCGGAACTAGAAGATTGTTTGTCATGTTCTTGTTTAGCATTAACCCCAGAAAGTTCCTTTCCTAACTTCTTTTATCCTTGAGACTTTGCAAGTGAAGCAGTTTAGCAACAATGAAAGCATTCATTGTACTTATATCAATCATGTTATAGAATTTAATCATAGGCCATCTTCGAGTCATTCTTTTGCAAGTGTATGTCCTTACCATCTCATCTAGGGTATCTGTTCTTCCTTTTGATTTGTTGTAACATGTAATAACGTCAGGTTTCTTTTCTAACCATTTGAAGGCTGAGAGTGCATTGTACTCATAAGTGTGACTACATAATTTTTCTTGGGACAATAAGATAGGATCATAAAATCCTTTTGAAATCCAAATATTCTGCTGTTGATTTCTCTTTCATTTCCATTTGTGAAAGCACTTGGAAGTTTAACTCTGTTCTTTCTAATTGTTTCAACTGAAATAGTTTTCATTCTAAGCAGCTTTCGAACCAATCCTAGTCTTGTAAAAATAATTATCACAAGTTATATTGCAACCAATATTTTCAAATTCTTTTACTAGGTCTTCAACAACTCTTGAACCTTGATTTGTCTCTAAGCCTTGTCTCTCTCACATAATTTGTCTCCAGTGTACATTTGCATTTTCGAGTCATAAGATGTTTCAATGTCGCATATTGTCCAAATTCTAATTCCATATTTCCCTGGTTTTGAAGGAATGTATACCCGGAATGGTCAGCGTCCTCTGAGTGAAACTAGTTATTCAACTGTCATGCATGAACTCGGAACATATCCATCTTGTAAATTCTGATTCCACATTTCAAATAATTCTCCTATTGGTTCCAGTTTATCATCACTTCTGTTTTTCCTTCTTGCACTAGCATCATCAAAATGCAATACTTGTAAAGTTTGTTGAAATCTTCCCCGGCTCATAATTTTGTTGAATAGTGGGCGGCCATCTTCTTGACTCCATAACTGTGTGGCATTTTTATGTTTAGATGTATAAAGACCAATAATAATAATCAGTCCAATAAATTTCTTTAGTTGAGAGTGATCAGAGTGTTCATTTTCCTTCTATTTGTCTTTGTAAACAACCTACCTTCAACATGTGTCCATTTACGAGTTACTTCAAAAAGATTTTGGCGCATAAAGATAGTAAAACGTAGCAAAACGGGATGGTCCACATCCGTGGCACACAATATTGCAAGATGAAGTTCTTACTGCTGCTTGAGTAAGAGGATTAAAATGCCAAACTTCTTGTCTGTCTCTGGAAACATAATACTCATTCATAACTGGGTGGCTTGCGGTTAGTTCTTTCTGAGTATCTTAACCATCTGTGTCTCAGTTGCCTCGTTTTCATCGTTGACGATATCTTGAAGATCTTCTAGAATTCCATCGAGATTGTTTCTTAGGTTTTTAAATGCATCCCTCCGAGCACTCCATCTCGTTTCAGATTGCGACTTAAGAACCACAAGCATTATGGCCTTCAGTCTTCCTAGTGGTGTGTCGAACGAGAAAAAAATACGTAGAGCGTTTCGAATGCGCCAAAAAATGCAGACATCACCAACTCGTGTTTAGCTGCATGTAGGCCGACTAAGTTTACGAATGGTTGTCACAATTTACGAATAGGGTTAATTTGTTCTTTTCGTTGAGTCTCCGCTGGACCCCGCTTCTGTTCCCAGCTGCATTATCATAGCACTGGAACCTACAATCTTCCAATGCCATTTCGTCATCGACCAATTGCTTCAAAATTACATCATCTAAGCTCTCTGCATCCTTTTCGCCCGCCTGAATGAACCCGAGGAAGGTTTCTCTCACCCGAACGCGCTTTCTTTCGACGTCAACTTCAACATACCTTACTACTGCAAAATCTGCTCACGATGTGCTATATCAGGGGTCGTGTCGAACATGAAACCATGATATTTGGCTCTGCGAATGCCCTTTAGCAGATTATGACGAACGGCTGATGCCATGAGGTAAATAAATTCATTCTGAACATCGGGAGAAAGGTAAGATGCTGATCTAGGGTGACTCTCTACATAGCAATGGTGTTCTTTCATGAGGGGAACAAGGGTGGCCAAAAGCTTCATCAAACCAAGAAAATTACCAACATTTGAGCCTTCAGTTAACTAAAGTCACTCCCAATAATTCTGAGTTTTCAAGAAACTTAATGCAATATAGAATTCTCGTCAAAACACCCCGCCATCTTTGCTTTTCATCGTCGATTTGTGACTTGAGAGCAGCGTCTATGAAACATTTGTTATCGGTTAGATTTCTTTCCATTGTGTGAAACTATCTCGATGATTGTTAGCGTTTACACTGGTATAATCCGCTTTGCTGCTCTAATGATTGTTTATAATCTGATGGGGAAAAAAGTAGAAAAAACAAACGGAATGCAAACTTTTTTTATGAAGGGAATAGAGTAGCCATGAGGGAACAATCTCCTCACCTTAATCATTTCCCAATTTCCCTTTGAATCAGTTTTTATTCATTGAGCGGTTATTTGTCAGCAAGAAAGGTCCTTCACAGTTCTGAAAATATTTCCACCCTAACTTAACTATTTCTATCCTCCAATATTCAGGGACTATCGCCTTCCCGGTATTCGTGTCAAAACGAAGGAGACCAATGTCAAGTTTTTCGATCACTTTTTCAAGTGCAGTGTTAGTGCTTTCGACCGTATTGATTTCAGGTTTGTTTTCACCGTTGTAAGACTTAAGACAATTGTCTTCTGCGACGGTTTTAGGTGGACTGTTACACAAAGTAGTATTGGACAATAAAATGCGCGGTTGAACTCCAGGCGACCTCTTGGTAGGTGTTGAAGAACTATTAGCATGTTTTACAAAGAGGGACATGAAGACTTTGCTCAAATTCTTAGATTCTTCTGTCGCCAACTAGCGTCTTTTTCGCCCTTCTGCTCCGCTTTCTTTCTTAGTTAATTATCTTTTCATGTTTTTATAACGATATTTTAAAAGCAAGAAGCCATTGCATGAAAACATCATGAAAAATTAAAACATAGCACATTGGTAGATTTGCCCGTTAAACACGTCAACATTATTTATCGAGTTAATTTTTTTTTTAAGTCTTGAATCTTTTGGCGAATATGGGAGCAACGTATGTCAATGATCCTAATGATCGTTGTACGGCAGGGTATGACTCATAGGCGGAGTCATATGAAGCTTCCAACGCGTTGGCTCAATGCGTCACAGCACAAAGAGCTACTAATAGGACCGAGCCATTTATCGCATACATTCGATCGAATGCATATTCTTAAGATCTTTTCTCTTTTTTTAATCTCGTACTTACGAAAAATGACTAAGTGACAATGAAAACACCTTTGCATAGACCATTTTTATTGCAAATATGTTCTAGGCGAGCATATAAGCATTATTCATTGCAGGCAATATAGCTGAATTAAAGCATGTTATATACATTAACTTTTCTCAATGCAGATCTGCCCACTTCAATCCTTTTGTATTAGATAAAATAACGCTCCACACAATGGTGGAAAAATAAACATCCCAAGTCACCGCGGGAGAAGAATATCGACTTTTATTTCATGGAATATACTACTTACTTCTCCATAAAACATCGTTAAATGATGTGAAAACAAACTGATCCTTGTGAAATTATCTCTTTTTAGTCATACCATTGCGGTAATATATCAAAATGACTTAAAATTTTAAAGTCACTATTCTTACTTATTACAGCAACTGGATGAGCATAATGTATGAGCGACCTTCGTCAAAGTCAGTATAGCAATGAAGATTAAAGAATATTATCCCGGATAACTTCGCTGTACGCAGATCTACGTACTTCAATTCTTTTGCATCAGATAGGGCAAGTAGTGCTGCATACCACTGTGGTAAAATAAAAATACCAATTCATCCCGGGGAGTAAATATTGAGTTTAAAAAATTGAATATACTACATATTTACTTTTTTCAATATTCAGTCACACGTGTGGTGAATGTTGACAATTTTTTCTATATGCGATACAATTTTGACAGTTTCACAATATTTTCAGTAAAAAGCCGATTATTTCGAGCCCGTACCATTGCAGTGTTGGAAAATTAAAGACTTTTGACTGGATGGTTTTGAATGGGTGTGGTTAGCGAACGTGTAAACAAATTTGGCTCATGTTTACGTTTTAACATTGAAAAATACTCTGCTTGCATATGCAAGTGAAAAAAATCATATGAGAAATAATCTTTCAGACCCTTTTTGAAACTAAATCTACCACTGTGCATAGGCATAAGAATATCAAAAATATTTACTCACGCAAGTATGATCAACTTTGAGCAAAGAAGAAACGTAACGATTAATTCCCAAGAAGATAAATGCGCCAAGAAGATCGTCAGTGTAAAGACTAAAGATCTGAAATTGCCGGAAGAAGCAATTGTTTGCGGAGAACATTGACAACTGTCAGGCAATTAGCAATATGTATAAAGCTTTAAACATTAAGGGTAAGTAGCTACCTCTGACTAAGCTGCGGACTAATTTGCAAGGGGGTGTAGAGCTCAAGTGGCTTATTTGGCTGGTAACCAATTTACAAAACTAACGAATGGATACTTTGACAAGCGAGGTTAGAGGAGGTGATGGTCTGAAGGCAGAAGGATATTAACTTGCGGGGGGGGGGGGCGCTATGGTCTTCCTGCATACTTCTTGATTCAAAACAATATCGTAGTGGGGTGGTTTTCTGGGGGGGGGGGAGGCGCAAAATGCGACTAACAATACATTGGCCCACATTCTTGAGACCACACACACATCAACAAAATTTGCCGCAGCGTACATGAACGTTCATGAATGCACTGAAAAATTTGCCAAAATAAAGTTACTTGACTCGTTCATGACTCAAAATTGCGTCCCCCTCAGAACTGCGCCCATGGCAAGTCCCCTGCCTGGAATTCCCTAGCTACGGCACTGGTCTCCTCCCTCTCCCCGAATTTCAGGTCTTGTACCTTTAGTAGGAAAGATTATTATTATTATTATTATTATTATTATTATTATTATTATAATTATTATTATTATTATTATGCACACCATGCATCTGTTCAGACAAAGTTGAAGGGAATGCGGAAATGTACAGCGCATACATCTGATCACTATAAACGAATCAACCTGTGCAGGTCGTTCTGCAAAAAGAGCTGTACTCTCGTACGTCGTGTTCGACGGGGGAGTCCACCATTATTATTATTATTATCATTATTATTATTATTATTATTATTATTATTATTATTATTATTATTATTATTATTACTATTATTATCATCATCATCATCATCATCATTAGTATTACACAAAATAAGAGAAGCTGATACACGGATAATGTGCAGGCTATTCATCCGTTTTGTAAAACTGGATTTCCTTGAATAATGTATCGTGGAATGCAGTAGCGTTATTACATTGAAAATGTATAACAGCTTCCTAGAAATATTGAACATCAAAAAGCATTATTTGTCAAGATTTCTATTACTTTATTTTCTATATAACGAATGATTTCATACTGGGAATATTTAGTGACATAAATTATTCGAAGAACAGTAGTGGTGACGCACGAGAATTTGGGGCTTTCCAATAATTCACTTGTTGAGGTTTGATATTTCGCGCGGTGACAGGTGCTTCTTCCGTTCATTCCGAATCCACATATAATAAGCCAACAACTTGTACCGCATAATAGGATACAAAACATGATGGAAAGAAGGACAGACAGATAGAGAGAGAGAGAAAGGCCGAGAAAGAGACAGAGAGAGATTGTAAATAATCACAGCGTTCTCCTTTCATGTTTAGTAATATTTCATAACAAATTCTGCAAATAGCGATACATTTTAGTAAAGTACGCAATACAGGATACATACGTCATCAAGTACATAACTTATTATTGAATATTGTACATAAAGAGAGCGGAAACATGAAAGTCAATCACATTTGAATGCGTATGATATACCAACTATAGAATGTAATACAGACATAGACACACATACACACAAATATGGATATGTTTAAACCTAACTCTCACTCTGTACACGTGTGTAGACTCATATATGTATATGAGTATGTGCGTGTATATGTATATATATATATATATATATATATATATATATATATATATATATTTATATATATATATATATATATATATATATATATATAGATAGATATATAGATATATATATATATATATATATATATATATATATATATATATATATATATATATATATAAGTATATATATACACACATATGTACGAATATAATATATATATATGTGTGTATATATATGTATATGCATACACATGCATGTAAGCATGTATGTAAACATATATATATATATATACATATATATATATATACACACACACATGACTGTGTGTAAGTAATTATATATGTGTGTATGTACGTGTATAAAAGTTGTGTAAGCGTCATATACATGTGAGTGAATCTTGTGTGTGTGTGATAGTATGTGTTTGTGTGGGCGTAAGTTAGCATGTATGATGTAAAGATAAAGATGGAAACTTTATCTTGATGAAGGTTAAGTATAATGGTGTATTAAAGAGGCCAATGAAATATTGGTGAAGTACCAGGCATCATGACTCCAATAAGGTGAGGTTTGTGTGGGGTAGGGATACATTCTTCGGGTCTCCTTCAACGAACCGTAGTAAACTATATCATTGCATTTGCATATGAGATGACAGTTGAAATCTCTGTAAAGTTTGTAGAAATATTTCAGAGCTGGTGAATAATGGAATAGGTACATTCAGAACAAACATACATAGGTATGTACATGCATACGAACACATACAGGTAAATACATACATACACACGCACACACACACACACATACTCACACATATACACATACATAACGGAACCAGGTGGTGCTATGAAGTTAGACACGACTTGGGCCTATACTGGTCAAAACCTATCTAAGTTAACTATGTTTTTATAAGTGAAACGGAGTTACTTTGTACGGTTTTAGACTTTGTATTACAATAACTTCATAACTATTGTTTCAAGTTTAACGAACTTTGACTATGTTAGGGCGACTCAATAAGTAAACTGGTACATAAAATAAAAGTAAGTTGCAGTCAATACTTGACTATTTTTTTATATAAACGTCGCTGTTCAAAGTAATCCCAAATCAGGGTTTTCTTCGAAAGTAATGTTTTTTTTTATATTATGTTCAGAAGTCGAATACGTTTTTTGGAGAGATAAGTTTACCATCAACTGTAAGAGTCGCTTTCAAGTGCTGGAAGTACGAAGATACTTCTGTAGCACTTAAACATGCTCTGGATCATTTTATATTTTGGCACAGGCGTGATACTAATTGGGATTTGTTTCGCTTTAAAAATGAGTTAGCCCATTCGGCTGAAAGAAAATTGTTTTTAAAATGCGTTACTGTTCAAACTTAAGCTGTGATAGAAAGCGGAAACAAAATATTATATTTTGTTCAAAGTTTCTTCGGTGTTCAAAGTAACCCCATTTCACGGTATGTATAATATATATTCTTACTTGGAAGAGGACGCGTGGCATTCAATCATATAATAATATAAATAATATCTATATACATATATGCATATACACATACGTATATGTATATACATCTATACGTATATATATATATATATATGCATATGTGGGCATAGGACGTCATGAAACGAGTACAAGAAAAATACGAAATACGAGTACATGGAATATGAACTAGTTTCGAAAAACGAAAGACACAAATGGAAAAGACAAACAACATAAAGAATGACCCTTCATCAGTTGTTGGCTCTTTTTTTACTCTCTTATTTCGAGCATTTAAAAACACACAAACACACACACACACACACACACACACACACACACACACACACACACACACACAAACATATATATATATATATATATATATATATATATATGAGTTGAAAATATGTGGAAAACATATATAAAAAGATGAAGAGAAAAGCTATCATTTTATATAGTTTAATATCTTTTTATAGAGAAATGTTTATATATATATACATATATGCAACTGGTTTTCGCTGTATAAATTACCTTTTCAAGGGACATTGTGAAGTAATCATTTCTTGTGAGTCTAGAGAGTAGACAGAGGGAGGCAACAGGTTGCAAGGGGGACGACTAACTCCTCACTATAATTGTTGAAATAGGAATGCGTAAGAATCAGGTAGTCAAGTTTGTATATTTAGGTGTGCTCTGTAGTTTTGTATGAACAGGTTTTCCCTGTTAAGGCGTTCTTGTAAGAAGATTGAATCTTTGCATTAGTATAATAGAAACATGGAAATTCGGTGTTTCATTTCTTGCGCATCTATTGATATGTTCGCTCAGCACTAGCTGCCTGTATTGAGGAATACGAATCTGTTCTTTATGCAGCGTAACTCTGCATCCCAAAGTAGGGCTCGTTTGGCCCACATAATTGTGTCCACAACCTGAGCAGGTTAGGACAAAGATAAGGTTCTTGGAAATGTATGTATGTATATCTTCATACATATATATATATATATATATATATATATATATATATATATATATATATATATATATATATATATATATATATATATATATATATATATATATATATATATATATATATATATATATATATATATATATATATATGTGTGTATATATATATATGCATAATTTTGTTGCAATTTCTTTGATTTAGTGACGATTGTAAATCCATCCTTAACGTTTCTCGACCACCTCGCTCCCTTCTTCTGTATGTAGACAAACTAGTAATGTGTATTCGTGAATCTTTGTATATTAAAACATACAAAAGATATTAATACTGAATATGAGGATATTAGTAAACTGAATACCATCGGCACAGTATAAACCACAATAATATGTGATACTACTTCTAATGATAATGTCATGCCACACTAGCCACAGAGAAAGATAAACATCTGAGTTAGGAGGTGTGAATATATGACTCAATATTTCGTTTTCTGCTGATAATGTCGATATTGAAATTTATGAACTATGGAAATGGAGAAACTTTCACCAATATCACTTCACTCAGCAGACGATATCGTGAATATCAAGTAATATGAATAATAGATTAGTGAAGTTTGCCTGTTCATACATATTGAATGAAAAATCCAGTAGGAAAAAGAACATGCACATATAAATATACATACCTGTATATATATATATATGTGTGTGTTTGTGGACGATACAAATACTCACACACACACATATATATGTGTGTGTGTGTGTGTGTGTGTGTGTGTGTGTTTATGCACATATATACACATACATAAACATCTATGGACGTACATATATAATTACAAATTCACGTATATGTGTATATGTGTACGTATGTGTGTATGAGTGTGTGTTTACAGACCCGAACTAAAATTAAGAAGGGATTGAATTCTTCTTTGCAGCCCACTTTTCTATGAGTTTAAATTCTCAAAATCGCATTGTGAGTCGGTTTACATCATATTCTTTAATACGAAGGAAACGTTTGAGGCTTCGTGAGAAGAGAGTATTAACAAAGTACCCTTACGACATATGGTTGAATATTATCTCTAGAATTCCTATTGATGTACCTTTGATATATAATTATACATTTATTTAATGAAGAAAGACTGATATGCAGTTATGGGGTCCACATCCAGATAAGGACTGACATAATCGATCACGGAATCGATTAATCTCGACGTTGCATCTTAGATTTGTCGATAGGCTCTTTGAATCACTGAATATTAGCGATGTGGCTTAGAGATCAACGGGATTATCAAGACATTTACCACTGAGTTGGAATATTTAGCGGACAATTACAGGATTCGAGATTATTAATTCAAAACATCAATTATGTTATTTATAATAGGTGACAATATTTTAACGGAATATCTTCATGTAGGATAGGTAGGTTTAAGTATTTTGTAAAAAAAAACCCAAACCTTTCATTATGAATACAGAAAGATTTTGGCATCTAGCTATTTCTGTATCTGTGATCACTTAAGAAATTTCAACGCAACATATGCGAGCTTAATATTCACAAATTAAGTGCCATTATTGATAATGTGAAATGGATCACGTACGTATATGACAAAAATTTCTTTTTAATTCTCTTCCTTATAGTTTTTTTTATTTTTTTATTCCTTTACTTGTTTCAATCGTTTGACTGGTGTCATGCTGGAGAACCACCCTTAGCTGAGCAAATCGATCCCAGGACTTATACTTTGTAAGCCTCGTATTTCTTTTACCGTCTCTTTTGCACCAAACCGCTATAATACGGGGAAATTAGCTGCAGAAATTTATTAACTGCAGAGTTTTTTCCGGACCCAGCGCGAAAGATTGAAGACATTTGAAACGATACACTGAATATAATTTGTAGAACTCTACACGTGCTCCCTTTCGTGTGGACGTCCTGTGTCTAGTTCTGGAAATTATATTTTATAAATCGACAGGCTACGCTGATGATCCTGCAGATATTTACTTAAGTCAATATTAACAGGTGAAACCATGGTACGTAGGTTAATCGTTTTTAATTTAGTATTTTTAATTTGTTTTGCCCTTTTACAGTCTGATGTCGCTGAAATTTTTACTGAGAACATATTCTTCGTGGTTAGATGATTCAGCATCTATTTCTAGCATATAGGAGTCCACTTTTGCTGGTCATTCCTCTTATTTTTGTATGTAATATATATATATATATATATATATATATATATATATATATATATATATATAGTATATATATATATATATATATATATATATATATATACGAAGAGTTTCTTTCAGTTTCCGTCTACCAAATCCACTCACAAGGCTTTGGTCAGGCCGAGGCTGTAGTAGAAGACCCTTGCCCAAGGTGCCACGCAGTGGGAATGAATCGGGAACAATGCGGTTGGTAAGCAAGCTACTTACCACACATATATTATTTTCAAAATTTTCAGTGGCAACATCGTGCAGCTTTGGAAGTAGAAATGGCTGATAAATGGGATAAAGTCTATTTGTATTAAAAAGTAATAACCGATGATAGTCAATTGTTTTTGATCAATATTTCTCCATTTTCTGTTTACTTAAAATGTATATATATATATATATATATATATATATATATATATATATATATATATATATATGTGTGTGTGTGTGTGTGTGTATGTGTATGTGTGCGTGTGTGTGTGTGTGTGTGTGCGTTTGTGTGTGTGTGTGTGTGTAAATATGTGACAATTATTCGGTAGCCATGATAAAACTCCGAGTTTCGGATGAAAGGTGGAAACCCATTCCGCTATGTCTTCAGTTATTTGGTCATCGAAGAATACGATGAAAATGACCGTTAAACAAAGGGAAACTACTGTGTGGTTGACCGTTATTAATACCAAAGAGCTATTACAATGACCGTTAAGTGAGGGGAGAGAGTAAAAGTAAGGGAGTAAAAAATGTCCATATTATTTGCGTAAGCGCACTAGCCCATATATGGAATTACATGGTCTTAATAACGGTCAACCACACAATAATTTCCCTTTGCTTAACGGTCATTTTCATAGCATTCTTCGATGGTCAGATAACTGAAGAGATGGTGGTGTGGGTTTCCGCCCCAGCATCCGAAACTCGGAGATTTATCATGACTGCCTGGACAAGGACATTAATGAGATGAATGATAACGAAAATGAGTAAAAATGAGAGAGTCTCCAGCGCCCGCGGACCAGTAGCCCCTCGAAAACATTGTTCAATTTACAAAATATTACAAATAATATTACAATATATACAATTTTTCTTTATTCTTCTTTAATCCCTCTCATCCGAGACGCCGAGTAAGCTCCGTGCTGCTTGCAGGAAAGCCTGCAACGGCAGGTCGGGGCCCGGAACAAGGGACTGAAAATCTTCATCATCTCAGGTCTTCTTGACCTCATTCAACTCCTTCCTGTAAATGACCTCCGCAACCACCTGCGAAGGCAAACTTGAACAGTCCATACAGACGGAGCCAAACGATCTCGGTCCAGAAGACTGTTCAAGTAAATTTCAACAAGTCTACCCCAGAGATAGAAAAGGATGACTTCTACCTCAAGAGGAGTGACTTCAAACTGTCCGTGGCATAGTTCCCACCGACAGACCCTCTCACTCCGGAGGCACATTTCCCACCGCAGGCGCCACAGGTTCGGTCGGTGGGTGTTGATGTGTTCTCTTTCTCTTTTCCTTCTTTTTCTTCCTGGTCGCGGGAGTCGGGGCCTCCACCGGCACACTCGGGGGGTCCCTCTTCTCTCCCGCATTCCGCACATCATCTTCTGGTGAGCAATTATTACTGCTCACTCACCTCTTCTTATTTGTTGGTTTTGTTTCACCAGGCTACTTACCAGACAGCCACTCCTGCGCCTATCTATACATATTTGTTTTGCAAGATTTTTGATGTGAAATCATGTGTTGAAACAGATGTTGTTGTACTTGGGGATGGTCATATTGCCAGTTTAGCCAATAAAAACACACGCACTGTATATTTGGTGTTAATTTGCTTCAGCTTTAAATATCAGCTGATATTTACCAAGGTGAGACACACATAAGAAGGAAGGAAACAAAGGACCACTGGTGAGGTCACAGAGGTGTGACGAAAGAACTCTGTGTGTTTGTGTGTTTGTGTGTGAGTCTGTGCTTGTGTGTGTATATGTCTATGTATGAGAGCTGTTTCTGTGTGGATTCCACCTACCATACTTTTCACAAAACCTAATAGTCAATCCGATCAGTAGAAGAGAGACACGCGCGGAACAACGTGATGGCGAACAAAACTGTTTAACAATAGCTTTTCCTGTGATGATGTATTATTCGTTTCCAACCTGGGAGGTACAAAGGTTCAGAATGGAAACAAAAACATCTCTAGTGTTTTCGTCAGAAAGAAAATACCGAAACAAATAGAAATATATATCTGATTTCGATATTAAACAAAATGTATTAATTGCAATCATAATTTTAGCGACTATGATGTTACTAGAGACTCTAATATTACGAGAAAATATTTGCTATTATTAACATAAGGATATACATATATAAGTTTCATGCTTACGACGAGACACAGACATTTAGGCGCAAATACTCACGCACACACACGCACGCGCACACACACATATAGACGGCTAGATTGATACATAGATAAACAATTGTATATATATATATATATATATATATATATATATATATATATATATATATATATATATATATATGGATGGATGCATGAGTGTGTATCTGCACCCGCCACCGTCGCTTGACAACTGATGTTGGTATGTTGATGTCCCCGTAGACTAGCAGCTCGACAAAAAGGACCGATAGAGTAAGCACTAGACATGCAAAGAATAAGCCCTGGGGCGATTTGTTCGACTAAAGGTGGTGATCCAACATGGACGCAGTCAAATGACTGAAACAAGTAAAGGAATAAAAAATACACGCATACAATTATACAATTACACACACACACATAAATGTATATATATATATATATATATAGAGAGAGAGAGAGAGAGAGATAGAGAGAGAGAGAGAGAGAGAGAGAGAGAGAGAGAGAGAGAGATGTATGTATCTCACTGCTGTTCATGGCGGCTCTTTTAGACATGCCGTCAGTTACACAGACAGCCACACTTACTAGATATGCCGTCGTCACAAAAGTAGTACGAGTAGTCAAGAAACTTTCCGATTCTAATCTTCTACAGAAAGACCTAGATGCCATATATAAATGGGCTGATGACAACAACATGTAATGTTATGCAAGCAAATTCCTCCACTACTAGCGAAGTGGTGCTCAGAAGACGCAACAACATTACTCTGCACCCGAAAGAGCGACAATCTTAGAATCACTTATGGTGCGTGATATTGGGATTGATATTAATAACGATGCCTCGCTTCACATGCATATTACCAGATGGCGGCAGTTTACAGGTGAATGTCCGTATGGATTCTGAGAACCTTCAGAACTAGGGACATTTTCTTTAGCCGTCTGGACTACTGCTCTCAACTGTGGTCAACTTACAGTTTGGGATTAATAGCAGAACTTGAGGCTGTTCAGCGATGCTACACAAAGAAGATTGCATCAATGGAACAGCTGAGATACTGGACGAGACTGAAAGAGTTACGACTCTACTCCCTGGAGCGAAGACGGAAAGGTATGCAGTGATATATGAGTGATATATGTCTGGAGACGCTAGCATCTCGAACTGGACGTTATTACACTGTTCCAAAAGTCCTAGCTATCCCATCTAAGGTGAGGACCATGTACTCCAATACGTTGGGATTCAAGGGCCCACAGCTATTTAACCGCTTGCTAAAATATCAGAGGGATCACCATGGGGTGGGGTTAGATGTGTTCAAGAAACGGCTTGACCTCTAGCTATCCAAGATCCCAGATGAACCAATATCAAGATAGGAAACTCAAAAGAGGGAAGCAGTGACGAACTCCCTCCTTCACCAAAAGGCAATCACATAGCAGTGGCCAATTAAAAGAAGATTACAGTGGTGGTGCCCCAGTATGGCCACAGAATTACGGCTGAAACATATAAAGGAATAAAAAAAATATAGCTTTATGATTCTATGTACGCATACGAACACACATATCAACATATATACATACATATATATATGCAATTACATATAATACAATAATAACTATATAATAATATATCATTATATGTGTGTGTGTGTGTGTGTGTGCATATATGGGTACAGGCAGGACACCACAAATAGTAAACAACCTTAAATACAAAAACAAATGAGTTCAATACAGTTTTATATTTAAGAGATGAGGAATTATTTACATTATTTACATTTGACGGATATTTGTCCTCATCTTGTTTGTTGTTAACACAACGTTTCGGCTGATATACCCTCCAGCCTTCGTCAGGTGTCTTGGGGAAATTTCGAACCTGGGTTCTCATTCCTAATGATGTTACTATTATTATATTATTATTATTATTATTAATCAGGTCGCTGCCGTGAATTGAACTCGGAATCTTGGGGTTAGTAGCCCGCGCTCTTAACCACTACGCCATATGCCCGTGGGCAATTATGGAGTGAATTTTAGGGCTTATAAATCTATTATTTTCCTATCCTTCCTCAATACCGGTTCCCATATGCTATTCATATCTGCACTCGGTCTGCTTAGGAGGTTGTTGTGTCCTAGCATATGTGCTGCTTCTTTTAGTTTTCGTATTTTCCAGTGTTGTTCCCTGTCTATTATGTGAACTTCATCCCACAGGGGGATGTGGTCTCAATTTTGCCATACATGATCAGCTATACCCGATTTATCAATATCTCCTCGTGTCACAGCTTTGCGATGTTCTTCTACCCTTATTTTGAGGGGGCAACATGTTTCGCCTTTGTATAACCTACCACAGCTGCATGGGATGGAGTACACGCAGTTTTTGGTCATATTCTCTTCTGTTGGTGGTTTTACCCGAAGGAGATATTTGCGAAGTGTTGTATTGCTCTTGAATACTGCCCTGATGTCATATGGGCCGCATATCTTTTGTATCTTTTCGGAGAGGCCTTTCACATAGGGTAGACAGACTGTAGACAGTTTATTGGTTTCATCCTCTCTTTTCTTCATAATTGGAGTAGATAGTATGTTCTTGGGGTAGTTGTTTCTTAATAGATTGTTACTGAGCTTGATCATTTCTTCGTGGTGGGTATCACGATCGCTACTTATATTCTTTGCTCTATGTTTTAGGCACTGAGCAATTCCTCTCTGTACACTGTATGGATGGTGGGAATTGAAGTTAAGGTATCGTCCAGTGAAGGTTGGCTTGCGATATACGGATGTCCTGAAACCATATTAAATATGTAGTTTTGATAAGGTTCGTTTTTAGAAGAACCGAAACATGTTAAATTAAAATTCATTATTTATAAATTGGCATTTCCAAACTTCTTTTTTATAAATATATACCCACTCGTATGCCACTTACACTTGTTTATATATATATATATATATATATATATATATATATATATATATATATAAACAAACAGAGAAATGCACACATATTTGCGTGTATTCTTATGTAGGCACATGGGAACACTCACTAATGCACTCTGACACAGTTACACGGTTCACACATATATATACTTATAGACAGAAAGACACATAGATAGAGAGATAGATAGATTGAGTTGTAGGTGTACACAAACACACAGGCGTCCACACACACACGTGTGTGTGTAGTATTATATGTGTATATATGTGCCTATATATATATATATATATAAATATATATGTGCCTATATATATATATATATATATATATATATATATATATATATATATATATATATATATATATATATATATATATGTATGTATGTATGTATGTATATACACTGCGCAAATATTCATTCGTTGTCAATGTAAAAAAGCACTGAATGACATAATTTAATCGTTGTTTTTTACGTCTGCTTTTAATTTTCCTTTCTAGAATTGCTTATTCTGTGTTGTTTATTTCTCTATTCTAAATTGGCAATCATTTGCGTTGTTTCATTTGCAGACAAATTGGATACTATTAAACTATATAACACAACCTACACTGAGTCCTATACTGACTACTTCTACAACTATTACTAGGCGGAGGTGGAGGAGGAGCTCTGCTGCTGTTGCTGCTGTGGAAACGGCTTTTGAAATTCAAACAGTAATGGGGGCGGAAGATTCGTGGAAATTTCAAAGAAAGAAAGGGAAAGAAAAGAAGGAAGAAAAGAAGAAGGAAATGAAACTAAGAAACAAAGAAAAGGACATTTATTCTTCACAGAATTAAAATTAAGAAAACCTTGTAGAAAAGTTGTTTCTTCATATTATGACAGTGGTACTGCTATTATTACTAGGACTACTTCTATTACGTTTGCTAGTATTTCTGCAGTTACTGATACTCCTGCTTTTGTTGCTGCTGTTAATAATAATAACAATCTCTTCTACTATAGGCAAAAGGCCTGCAATTTGAAGGGAGAGGCTCGAATCATTGCTAGTGAGTTTTCTCTAATTTTGCTTGTCTTTTGCCGTGCTCGGCCTCTGAAATCGTAACTAGTCTCCAGCAGATGTATCCAAGGATCTTCTGACACAGTTTCACATCGTTTCTATCGTGGAACGAGCTTTCAATCGCGTTCCGAAAACTTTCTCGGATATATGTTTCACTCTATCTCTTTTCACAACATGGCCAGCACTTGACAAAACAGAGGAGTGGCTGTTGGAGAAAATGTATCTGCTTCCTTGTGCTCAATCGATGGGAGATATTGTAGTCAACCAAGAAAGTTGCCACTTTCTTTGACTTTTGCAAAGAACTTACCGACAATAACAACACCATCACCACCAACATCAACATCGCCAACACGCGAATGAAAACCACTAACACCAGCATGACCCCTGACAACTCCATCAACAACAATAACGACTTTAGCAAGAACAACACCAACAACAATAATAGTAGAAACGAAACCAGCAACAACAACAACGATAATATCATAACCATCAGCAGCAGCATCGGCACTCACAAAAACGCTGACGGCTACAGCAGTACCAACGGTGATGCTATTCACGAAGGCAGTAACGAGAAGACACATCCGAAGGAAAAAAAAACATTCCTTCACAAATATAATATAATATCATTCGACCCAGCATTATGGACCTCCCAGAAGAGGAAAGGATTTCCTCCAAAAGGAGAACAGTAATTTATAAGTGCATTAACCACAGAGAGAGAAAGCCGCTATACACTTGCCCAACCGAAATAGAAAAGTGCCTGGAAATGGAAAAAGGCCTGGCATTCCGTAGTTTATGCCTATTGAGGAAAACAATGCGGGACTGTGGTAACTATCTGGAGCAACGAATAGGAAGCACGTAAGATGGCTTCAACGACCTGCTTCTCTGACTTTTATACCTTTATACATAGGACGTTGTGTGACCAAGGTCAGGATCTAAGACGCATCTCCTCATAGTGACCAGGCCTGAATAATGTCTATACTAGAGCGCGGGGAGGAGATAAGCTTATGATCAAGCTCCCCAACTGAACATAGAAACAGTGTCCATGGATTTTCAGGTTTTCGTTGCTCCGGAGGAAGTCCATGCTATCCCGGACTTTTTCTGTTTCGAGAGTGGGAGCAGATACACGTGGTCGTGGAGAGTAGGAAACCCATGGGCTACATTTGTTGCAGAACCGATCACTTAAAGGCTTTCTGTTCCACTGTGTAGAAGTCGAGAGAGGTGCCTCAGGGGTGCCCAATGTTCCAAACGCCAAATCCGTTGCAATCCAAAAGAGAAAAGCAGCAGCAACCACAATGTCAAACACTGGAAAAGAGAGGAAATAAGGTCATAGGAATTCCTACTGACTCCTTGGATATAGAAGGGGCCCCAGATGAGACATAATCACCCGAGTGGGGGTGATAGTCGAGTGACCCCCGAAAAAAGAAGAGAAGGAGAGAGAATACAGATGTAACCACGAAATCTCAAAAGCTAATACTAATAATATTAATACATTCTACTCTAGGCACAAGGCCTGAAATTTGGTGGGAGGGGGCCAGTTGATTAGATCGACCCTAGTACGCAACTGGTACTTAATTTATCGATCTCGAAAGGATGGAAGGCAAAGTCGATCTTGGCGAAATTTGAACTCAGGATGTCAAGATAGACGAAATGACACTAAGCATTTTCCCCGGCGCACTAACGATTCTGCCGATTCGGCGCCCTAAGAATAATAATGATGATAATGATGATGATGATGATGATGATGATGATGATCATCATCATCATCATCATCATCATCATCATCATCATCATCATCATCATTATCATCATGGTTTCAAATTTCGCCACAAGATCAGCAAGATCAGCAATAAAAATGATAAGAGGAACAAGAAGATCATTATTAAGAAAAAAACTATTGTGATTCTTATTATCATCATGTGTCTTACTTCTTTACGCCCACACAAACAGATGCTGACACCCTCAAGAATCACGCACATGTATATCACACGGTTAGCAGAGATTTACGCACTCACAATTACATACATGCGTACATACATACATACATACATACATACATACATACATGTCGGTACTAGTGTCTCTCTGACACCTAGGGCAAAGAAACTTACTTTATACATTGATAAGCGACTAAAATAAACACACCAGATTGTTCATTTACAAAAAAAATATTTACATGGAAGCTTATCATTCTCACAGAGACAATACTCTTCTTAGTGTGTATGGCGCATCGATTTAAACAATTTTTTGCATTTCTTACAAGAATAGTAAACCAGGAATGAGTCTCAAATAATTTCCAGTTCCTTTTTGATTATTTCTAGCCTACTTACAATCACTGCGCTTTTAACCGATTTAATATTCCCCTTTTTTATTTCAATTTTAATGAGGAATTTTTTATATTACCTTTATATATTCTTTTGCCATAGTTATTTGTCTATATCTTTGCAACAAATTCTGCTACATAGGAAACTACGAATCTGAATTCCCTCCAATCCAATGGAATATTCCAACACAAAAGACAGCTCATAGCAGCAGCACCACAAGCGACTCCGTCACCACCACCACCACAATTACGAATAAATTAAAGACAGCACATAGTTACAGTATAACAAGACCAACTGACTCCATCACCGCCAGCACTACAACGAACAACACCGTAATAAATGGAAAAAAATTCATTCGCTGCAACGGCGGCCAAGAGCAAGGAATTTCTCTGTATGGATCTGCTTCAGAAAGAAATGGATCTAGCTAAGGCAGCTAAATAAAGAAGGCTTGAGAAAGTGCGAGCGGTTATTGCTATCTCCACCGAAGTGTTGGCAGAAACAAAAAGGACAACTGTGTTGTACAGATGCGTCTCCGTAGACACGAAGCGACCAGAGATGGCAAGCCAGGCGGACGTGGGAAGAGCACTAGACGAAATAATACCAGGCATTCTGCATGTTTTGATGGCAAAACAGTTTGCAGGCATTTCAGTGCTATTTAAATCTGAAATTCTGTCCGCCAAACAGTCCGTGGTTCCCTGTCGGAGTTAAAAATAAGTGTTCCATGCATCCTGTTTAGGAAGGAGGATGGTGCGCATAACGATCGCTGGGAAACCACCAGAAGTAAACTTGTGGTGGATTCTAGAATGCATCGCATTGGAAATGACAAACAGCCTCCTGGAAATGAGGAGAAGACAACATAAACACTGGTCTACGACCTGTGTAGAGGTTCTCCTCTACATTCAAACACAAGCTATCCACAAGATTCCAGACCTCATTCGCCTCTCAAGAAAAGAAAAATTACAGGGATAGAAGATCACGGTGTCACTTGTGTGGAGCGACAGTACACATGAGAGCTTTCTACCCCTACAGAAGACATGGAACCACGGAAGTCCCTTACTGCCAACAACAGTCCACCAAAAGCCCCAACAACAACAACCAAACCAACAACCACCAGCAACAAAAGCAGCTCCAACCCCACCAACAACGACATCATCATTATCAACAAGAACAGCAAAACCAATGAACGTGGGGAAATCACTAACACCACCATCAGCAGCAACATCAGCTACAACAGCAACAACAACAACAACACTAGCAACACCAGTAACAGTTGCACCAGCTTCACTTGCTTTAACAGCAGAAGAGAGAATATATAAGGACGCACACGGCACTCAGGGGATTCCTCAGCGAAGCTCTCCTACTCTCCTCTTGTCTCTACTTCAAACTCCATCGACTAACACCCTGATTCCACGCACAGAGTCATCGGCAACACTCAGCGAACACTAGGACGGACCCCCAAAACCGAAAAAGAGCGAAAGGAAACAAAAACAAAAGAAACATCATGTTCCACATAAACACACACACGACAAATACATAGAAATCACACCAACAACTGCCACAGACGCACCTACAGCATCACCAGCCTCTCCAGCATCCACACAAACACCGAATTTCGTGTTGTTAAGGAATCAAATAACCAATCAATGGACCACTTAGCACGAAGGAAGGGTATAATCTTTGGCACTAGCACCTTCCAAGTGCAAGAAACACTGATTGTTAGTTCGAATGCCTATAAAGGCATATAAAAGTTCTGTGTATCGAATTTCAGCGGCACTTCGCAAAACTATTTGGGGCGTGCGGTGCGTCGGAGATGAAGGTATATTTCACCTCCTACCTCAACGGTGTGCCGCGCTCTTTTTGGTCAGGGATGCGGAGTACTACTAAATTCCGATAACAGCCGAGACATGCGGAACACAACGTCTAGCTGCCCGAGGGAGAAGTCTCTAGGGCTGGATGGTCTGCCCTTCGGGCTTTATCTTCATGAGCAGACTCGTTCGGTGATCTTTTGGCAGATGTCTACCACAACTTGCAGCAGAACGGGAGAATACCCAGTGTTGTGAGCCCTGGTGCTGCTGAGAAAGGATCTGAACCACGGGGAACAAATAGATAACCTTAAGCCCATAATTCTGCTGAACGCAGATTATAAGATTTTGGCCAAGGTGTTAAGCACGAAGTTGGTGCTTGTCGTAGTTAGGCTGGTCAGTGACGCGCAGACATGTGCTATCCCGAAAAGACCTGTCCATCACAACCTCTATCCCACGCGTTACATCATAGAGAGGGTAGGAAAGGAACCTAGCATGGGTGGGACCCTGCTCACTTTGGATCAATGGAAATCTTTTGAAAGGGTCGACAATCAATACTTGCAGTCCGTCGACGCGGTGGCCGGCTTCATTCCCGTTATCTGAGGTTGGATCGTTGCAACGTATAGCATTTGTTCGGTGGCCAAAGTAAACGGACACCTATCGGAACCGCTCAGCATCGCTCATTTGGTTCTTCATGGATGCCCACTTTCTCCCCGCATTTGTATGTGCTGGCTCTCGTGCCATTACTAAAGAAGTTGGATATTTCGAGGGGCATCCCGCGTGATCTAGGATGCGGAGGTTTCGTGTCGGCTTATGCGGCCTATGTCACCGTAATAGTGTTGGACAGCTCAGAAGCTGAGGTGATCGCTACTACCTTAAAGGAATACGAAGCGGTGGCAGGAGCAAAAGTTAATCAAGACAAGTCGCTGGGCCTGCAGCTCGGTACCTGGAGAGGCAGGTTCATGCCAACCGACAGCGTTGTAGGGTGCTGGACGGCAAGACCGGTTAAATTGCTCGGAGTCTGGTTTGGTCCGGAATATTTATGTTTTCTGGTCTCGTTAATAGACTGCGTTATTCTCCTTTTCCACCATGGTTCCTTCAAGTTATGTTGACATTTACGGCTTTCAAACCTAACTTCCGGTCTATAAAGATCGAGATTACATTTATCAGACTGTTGGTGTCTGTGGTGTTGTCAGTCCTGATATCACCAGTGATATCAATTATCTTCCTGACCCATTCATTGAGATTTTTTCTGTCTACTTTTTTTTTAACCCTTTATGAAAGGTCTGTTCACCAGAGGTTAAAATATCAATGATTTCATTTAAAATGGATATTTATTCTTCGGTTCTCTCATCGCTTTCATGATCAACAATCTTAGCCTCATGCTCGTTTTCTTCCATAGTTTCAATACCTGCATTCTCTTCCTCATCTTTCCCTTCACCGCTGGTCTTACTATCCCTAACCACTCATCTCTTAATGCTTTCTAGTTCAACTGGAGATAACTCTTCATTCCTTCTGATGGCCCTAGCCTGGTCATACAGATCTTGTTCACTTAATTCAAATAGGCCTATGTCTCGCCATGCCCTGTGCATTATTTTCCTATATCCCTAGTGGGTGCTTCATTATCATTTCTCGGATTACCCAGAAAGTAGCACTCCATTACAGCCACATTCATTTCTTTCGTCCACTTTCTTTTAGCAGATGCTTGATGACGACTGGGCCCAAGCTGCTCCACTGTGGAGCACCGACCGGGCGAGAGACCTTCACAAGGTGTTCCAGCCTCATTCACGTCGTTCTCATTTCTATTTTTAGTTGACACTTCTGCAGTCATGATGAGGGTTAGTAAACATTAGGTTGCACAACCACCAGTACTTTTTCTCGTGACCGCATCACTGACAGCGCCTCCTCCCTAGGATATAGTATTCCTGTAATCCTGGCTTAATTTTTTTGAGTTTCCGTCTCTTTTTCCACAATTCTCCTGTTGGTTTTGTGAAGGAGACGGGCTTGATTGTCAGGGGACAGATTGTCACCCCTGTGAATAAGGAGTCCTATCTACCCCAGTATTTAAATCAGAGTATCCCTTTTCCTAGACAGACTTCCAACCAAGGATCACGAGTTCTGTCTACCCGTTTTCAGAATGGTCATTGACTCTTTTAAGTTCCTCTGCCCTTTGCCGGGTTTCGTTTTTACTCCACAGGGTGTCGAAACTCCACCCTCTTCACCAAGAAAGCTCAGTGGAGTTGTCGGTTTAGTCACAGACGATTCGACGGTTTCACAACTACACTTGCTATATCATTCTGGCTAATTATTATTCACTATTATAATTTCAGTATTACTACTATAATCCTTATCTTATTATTCACTAATTCACTTCTATAGTTTCACAAATATTATTATAATTATATTATCACTAGAAGACCGAGAAGTTTTAATATTGTCTCCCCTGATTTCTTTAGACAATAAATGATAGCAGACTTACGATTGTTAGTTTACCTGCTACTAATGCTGCGGCGTTAAATTATTATTGTTGCTGTTGTTGCTTGTTGTTGTTATTATTATTATTGCCTTTGCACAGCTTCTAACGCTGGAGATGTACTACGGTGTCAGCTGTTCACTACAAGTGAACTAAGATAACACCCCTTTTTTTTTTTTGGAGCACCATCCGCAGTATTCGAGTGGTTCCAAGTAGTGCTGTTTTCTGCAAGTGCTCCAACATTATTGCAGCCTCTAGTTGTTCCATGTACTTCTCGAGATTTTTACTCACTGTTCCCAGGGCTTCGACACTTATTGGTACTATTTCCATTTTTTTCAACGACCACAACTGCTTCACCTCCCAAGCTAACCTGCCATATCTATCGACTTTTCTTTCTTCCTTATCGCATACCTTGTTGTCAGCTAGACATGCTATATCTATGATCCAGCATCGCTTGCTATCTTTCTCGCACTGGATCATTAAATCCTTTAGGATCTTTACATTATCATCTTTCATGATGACTTCAGTTCGTTGATAATAGTAATAATAATTACAACTACAACAACAACTACTACTACTACTACTACTACTACTACTACTACTACTACTACTACTACTACTACTACTACTACTATTGAGTTCAGATACTGCCTATATTGACATTATATTTCATCCCGTTTAAGTCGATAAAATAAGTAGCAGCTGGGCATTGGGGGTGTAGTTATCAATTATCACCCTCCCGTTAAATTACTGGCTATAAGCCAAACTTTTAGACAATTATCATTACCTTATTATTACTTATTATTACTTATCCTTATTATTACTGTAATTGTTGCTATTGTTGATAACGTTGTTGTTAATGTCACTTTTTCATATTTTGTGATACGAATAAAATGGATTCCACCTGCGATGCGATTGTGAAATGAGAAGAAGAAGAAGAAGAAGAAGAAGAAGAAGAAGAAGAAGAAGAAGAAGAAGAAGAAGAAGAAGAAGAAGAAGAACAACAACAACAACAACAACAACAACAACAACAACAAGATGAACAGGAAGATGAACAAGAAGAAGAAGACGAAGAAGAATGTCTAACATTGACACTAAAAAACAGACAAACTATAAAATTGATTAGGAAAGCATACCTGAGGTAAGAAGTGATTTGTTTCATAACTTTGAAAGAGATAAAGGAAATTATAAAGAGTAATCTAAGAAATAATGTAATAAAAGCGATATGACAAAAAATAATATCCTGGAACTGCAGGAGTAAGTGTAGCAGAATAAAATAAACAGATAACAAATGAGACGTTTTAGAAAAACAAACAAATATATAATGATAGCTAACATTAATAAAATAATTATAGACTGATAAAAAAAAGACTTATGTCAACGCAATGATTGGAGAGGAGAAGATGGAGAAATCGACTGGCGTCTTTTCGATTATGCTTGGTTATGGAAAACTGAAATATCATCTTGGTTTTGATGGACGAAAAAATGTCTATGAACAGAACGAAAGAAGAGAACGAAGAACGCATGAAAGATAAATCGTAACAAATAAGTATTCTCGAATTTCTATGGAATACATTCCACCAACCTTAGTTTTTTGCTTTGCGTTTTCTTATATCTACCAGTATATTTCGTTTTACTTATAACATTTCTATTAGAAAACACTTAAGTCTATTGTTATATAAACCACTTTGTTATCACAAGTATTGATCACCTGCAAAGATCACTGCGGGGAAAAGTAAGGAAAATATCGAAAAAATATGATTCAATATATCTGGTAACGAAACAATAATAGGAGGCAAACGAATGAAAAAACTTAAAATTTTGTATATCGATTTGATTGACCAAATATTACAGCTATATTTTGAAGAAAATATTTCCAGTGCTAGTGGCAGCGATGGTGGTTATTTCGTGGTAGTGGTGGTGACAGTGTTGTCTGCATAATGAACGTTGAATTTCGCTTAAATGAGAAGTATGCAGTAAATAAAGACGCTAGAAGTTATTGAGAGGGAAAAAATAATCGGTTAATTGCTGCAATAGTCTGAAATTTTGAAACAATTAGCCAAGTTATTTTTGAATTTAACGTTTCCTTCAGAGCAGTTTGTGATTGTCTTCAGTCACAATATTTCAGTAGGTGTAAAATGAACTGAATTTCACTGAGCGAAAGCAACTACCCGGAAGATTATTTTTGGTACTCACATTTAGATAGACAGGTGATTTATAAGATAACATTGTATTGACTCACGTTCAGAGAAAAAGAAGAATAGTCAATGGCTTCAATAAAACTGCAACAGAAGACATAGGTTATGTACCAGTGGATACCATATCCATATATTTCAATCAAGTTGAAGATGTGGCATTGAACTGTGTAACCACACAACACAAGAGCAGACATGTGACATCCAATGTTCTTAGATACCGTTCATTAAATTCCACTCGAGTGATTTGCTCAAACTGGACCTATATGGAAAGATATATACTAATGTACCACAAGGGATTGGTAGCGTTTTAAAGTGATTTTAAGTTAAATATGGTTTCTGTACTAAAGGTTATGTCAATAAAAAATAGCTGAAACATACGTAGAGAGAAGCAGAAAGTCAATCATTCAACGTTAATGACTAAAGTATGTTAAACAGTAAATAAATGAATTGAATCTGGCTTGCATTAGATTTCTGATTGTATTTCAATGACTCAATCTCCCTGTTCATACAGACACACACACACACACACACACACGCACACACACGCTCTTTTTTCCTCTGTCGCTCTTTCTCTCTCTTTCTCTGTCTGATTGTCTGTCGCTCTCTCATTATTCTCTCTTTCCTCTGCCTGTCTTTCTCTCTCTCTTTCGCTGCCAGCCTTTCTCTTTCTCTTACTCGTCTGCTCACTTACATTTACCTGCTCTCTCTCTCTCTCTCTCTCTCTCTCTCTCTCTCTCTCTCTCTCCCTCTCTCTCTCTCTCTCTCTCTCTCTCTCTCTCTCTCTCCCACTCTCTCTCTCACTCTTTCTTACACAAGCCAACAAGGAAGCTTCTGCTTTCTAACTCTTCCTGCTCAAATTATAAATTCCTGACTTCTTCAAAGCATCCAATTTCGCATCTGTTATACTTCAAGACGTTGCTCTGGCAACGTCTTGAAGAATTTTAATCGATTTAATCGACCACACTACTCATTTTGTTTTAGCCCCTGTATTATTTATTCTATCAGTCCCTTTTGCAGAACTGCTAAGCTACGGGGACGAAAATACACCAACATCGGTTATCAAGTTGTCAAGCGATGATGGAACACACACACACACACGTACATACATACGTACATACATACATATATCATGCTATTAAATTTACTCTGAAGGGATAAGCATCGGTGTTTCAAATATTCAAATAATGATAATATATTTTTAAATACCTGAAGATGGTTTATTAATGGTAAAAATTTATTAGACACGCAGTTTTATGGCGACGAAAGCGTCACCTCAGCAGCAGGTGAAAAGTGAAACAGGAATTTTAAAATTCGTATATTTTCTACTTCACCCTTCGCATGATTGAAACAAGCTAAACGGTTTAGCTTCTTCTTTATATATAACAAAAACTTTATTCTACTCTGCCTCTGATGCACTCTTATGACAGATCAGTGCGCGTATTTCAAGATGAATTTCTAAAACTGACAGAGCAAAGTAAGATAACACAATATAATTAACGACTATTTCATTGGTTTACCATCATAGCATTCTCAGTATCAAAGTAAAGCTAGATTGCTCCAAAACCTAAATTTTCTCGAGTATGTGGCCGCGTAATTCTGAAGTAGTTTTTAGTGGTCTGAAAAACTTTATACAGAAATTAGTGCAATATAATACACAGACCTCCACACAAACACGCATACACATAAATGCGTGCATGTATATACATAAATGTGTGTGTGATGTGTGAATATATATATGTGCGTATGTGTATATGATATGGTATATATGTGTGTATATAAATTTATGTATGTCTATATATAGTTTTTATTTTGTTTATGATATTTTCTCCCTTCTACGTCATATGTGACATTATGTCTCTGAAATAACATTCCATCAGCCATAATCATAATATTTTTATAATTTTCTTGTATTGAACAAAAATGTACTCATATTTTGCTATGGCAACAAACCGACAGTTATTTGCTTAATACCGTCTGCTACATTTTCCCGTTTCACAATTCACAACATAGAATTGCAAGCAACTGTAGTCATGTTAGAATTCGAAATTCCTTTCACGTCAAACTTCCAACCATACATTTATTGCAAATGTGTGCTTCGCAAGAAAATAATTATATATATAATGTATTTGGTCCAAGAACCGGTATGATTACATTAACATACTACGTGCAGATGGTGAAGATATGACATATTTGAATGAAATCTTCCACGCCAAACTTACCAATTACTTGAAATTTATCTTTTAGTTTGGAGAGTAGAGTCAGTTCTTAAAGACTCTTATAGACATTTTCACTGGAGAACGAAAGTGTTTCAATAAACGACGATTTTGTGACGATGGACAATACATCAAACTATCTGGCCATTCCTGCTAACATTGATCATGTTTTTATTTCAAGCATACAAACGTCACTATTGTTTCATGATATACAACAGTCCTCTTTCTATATATGTCGTTAGACTGTAGTAGATATAGACGTACAACGGAAGAATTTTTCGTTCTTATCTTAATCACGGATCTGCAACACAAAATCTTCAGCATTCTCACAGAACAGAGAAGGCACAGTGTTCTGTCACGAACAATCTGGATAAATATGCATCTACCTACGGCCGAGGAGAAACAACGTTTCTCACTTTGGTCATCGTCCCTCAAGCATGAAATGGCTCCCTGTGAAATGGTACACTCCGTCGTCTTTCTCCAAACTTTACTTCCACTCACCATCCCAGATCCCTCCACTTACTATCCACGTCACATAAACAATACAGAAAATATGCTTCAAAATTCTGTGGCGGCATTGTTAAAGTTTGAATTTTAAACACGACGTAGACGGTGTTGATAAAGTCTTTGTTGAACACTTATGACGTCGCTAAAATATATTAGTTATTGTAAAGAGTATTATCTCTTCTTTATAATGGATCAAAATTATTTTGATACGTTTCCCATTTTAGTTACGGATATTTGCTGATAAGAGGTTTTTATTGTTCACTTTCTGAGTATATTGTTTTAAACCCTCAAATATAATTATTTATTTCAAATATCTGATTCTCACTGATGATCGTATCATGTTCTTCGAAATATACAATGCGCTATGCTTTCACTAGAATCGTTTTGCTTTTCCCGCTTTCTTACATTTCTAAAATCTCTTTGTATTTCTTAAAAATGTTTCCTTCTCTTGCATAAGATTAAATCGTTTCCTTTCTCTTTTTTATCTTTTCCATTTTATGTTAGCCATTTTTTTGGCAGCCTTTCTGTGATTGTTGGCATTAATTTGAACAAGAATAACACAGTTTTCTCCGATACTGTCAAAAATCTTCCCTAAATTAGGTTATTTAGAACATTTATTTTCAAACTTTCTTCCTTTCGAAAATGTATTCAGATGTGTATTATTTCCTTTCTTTCTTCTTTATTACCTCCCGGGTGTGTTTGAGGAGTTATTTCCGTTCATCAATGTCAATTGATTTTGTTTTGACAGTTCTATTTCCTTTGCATTATGTTTTGTTGTTTTTTGTTATTGTGTGTGTTATTGAAAAGAGCGACAAGTGTATATTTCGTGTAGCAATGGCTGTTCAAATTAGTCACGTTTTTGTTGTTGGAGACCAACAACAAAAACGTGACTAATGTTTTATCATGTTTTATTTGACAACAATATCAAAATCAGTAGTGACTGAAAACCTTCCGAAGTTGTTGAAATTCTCGATACTATCGAGCGGATAAAAGGAGAACAGGAGGCTGTATCGATAGCAGTCAATGAATTGTAAGGCAACAAGAAATGACATCCGACAATCTACCAGAAGGAAAGAACAATTATGTAACTACCGAAGAGAAAATTGATTTCGACACAGGTGACATGCAAACCTACAATATAGACACGCACATACACATATGTGTATATTTGTGTATTTTGTGTGTAACATTTCCTATACGTGCAGTCAGATGTAGGACTACAGCTAATGAATGAAGAGTTCCACGTAGAGTGTCATCATCTAGTGGACTTCCAGTAAAGGAGTGCTGTTAGAACTGCACTTGGCAGTTTTACCAGTCACGATTTTCACAATGGAAGATAGAGGGTGTGTGTGTGGGTGTGCATGTATGTGTGCGTGCATGTGTGAGTGTGTGTGTGTGTGCGTGTGTGTGTGTGTGTGTGTGTGTGTGTGTGTGTGTGTGTGTGTGTGAATGTACTTTTATTTATGTATAACAACAGAGTACACAGGACGAGGATTTAAATATTTAAATATAAAATGGCGACACTGAAAATGAATTAATCATGGTGTTTTTTAGTGAAGACATGTTTCCATGCGGAATTATGTGAGTAAAATCACAGCTGGAATCCATCACATTAATGGGTCTTGAAACATTTATCAATAATAGATAACAGGAGAAAAAAGTGGAAATGATCTTTATATATAGTGATTAGCCGAAATATTAAGACACGAGGAATAAATATATGACGATGTTAAGTTTCACATCTTGTAAAGTTTTATGAATTTATGAATCCAAATTTCTAAATTTGAAAACCACAATTTTCCTTAATGCACGGAATAATTAATGAGGACAGAATCATACTAGTATTGCACAGCCTCTTATATTATTTAGCACATTGTGTATATAGTTTTTATATTGTTATAAACACGTATCATTTTACTTCTAAGAACACAGTTTTAGTTGGCAAAGTTGCTGCTTATTTACGCAAAGCCGCTCTCAAAATTTGCAAACTAAATATTTAGTTTGAAAATCTGTACAATCTGAATAAATTATGAAAATCATATCAGTGTTGATTTGTGTTAAAATAAATATTTAATTTAAAATGAAATAACTATATCACATAAATACATATTGGAAATATATATGTATGAATAGATATATTGATTCTTTCGCATATAATCTCAAAAATAAACAAGTTAAATGAACATGAAATATATAAGATAAGGCCTCGAGTGACATTTGATTTTAAACAGTTTATTATTATCCATTTATTTATCTTACGTAACTCTTACGAAAATTGGTCTATATCTAACAAAGAATCTGAGGTGATTTGATACGGTTTCCTTTATCTACACAATTTATAACAATCAAAGTACGTTGTTTTCAGTATATAATATATATTTGTCTTTCGTATGACTAAATTACACTAAAGTAGTTAAAATATATTTATCTGTTTTGAAACTCATTAGAAAATGGAGATTAGGGAATACAGAAAATGAAATAAAATTTTGATTTGTGATGTATTTTTCATATCGACTACCAAAACTAAGGAATCGAAAATCGCTTTAATAAAGGATTTTAAAGTTTGTATAACATATATGATTAAATGAATAAGAACTGTCTCACCTATTTACCTTCCAAAACTTTTTTTTAATTAATAATACTGAGTTTCTTGATAAAAAAAAAACCCCGCAAACTCACCCGGGAGGTAACAAAGAAGAAAAAAGGAAATAATACATATCTAAATACATTTTCCAAAGGAAGAAATTTTGAAAATAAATGTTCTAAATAACCTAACTGGGTTGAAATACTCTTTTTTTTATAAGGTTGTACATTTTATTCGTCCTCCTCAGAGTCTCAAACATCAGGAATTCCCATCATGACCATATTTAGTTGAAGCTGGCAAAGAACATCACACGTTGATTTTCTCTCAGATGGTTTGCTGAAGTCAGAGATGCTGCACATTTCTCCAAACCAAGCAATATTAAATTTTTTACAGTAGTAAGAATACTAGCAACTCTACAATTTGTGAGGAACAGATGAAGCACAGTTTAGAGAATTATAAAACAGATGTAATTCTGAACGGTATGAATAATATCAAAATCGGCCGCAATGAGATAACTTTGAAGATAAAAAGCCCGTGGTAGTTGTAGCTCTTTTGTATATTGAACAGGAAGTGTTGCGAAGCGCCCAAATACTTGAACTAGGAAAGTATTCACTGCGCTCAAAATCCACCTTTCTATAAGGGATATGGTTAAGATATGCTTGACAAGCTCATATGCAGGACGTGAATTGCCACAATAAATGCAATGAATCTGGATTTATTTTGTAGCAAGGAAAACTAAAAGTGAATGGGGAAAGAAATCAAACCAAAATAAATACAAAAATGCCTTATTTTTATTATGGTGTGTGTGTCGCTAATGCGTGTTTGTGTGTGTATTTATATATGCATTTATGTATCTATTTATGTATATATATATATATATATATATATATATATATATATATATATATATATATATATATATATATATATATACATACATACATACATACATACATATGCATATATATGTACATATGTACGTTACATCTGTGTCTGTGTGTGTATCACTATGTATCTGTAAGATAAACATACAATCTTATATATGCTCCACACAATAAACGAATTAAGTATACCATGAAAATGTTTTATTTGAGAACAAAGAAACAGAGAAGATAAAATCTAATGGAAACTGCTAATAAAAGTCCAGAATTAATTTATAGAAAAATAAATTCACAGCCAGTATCCTGCAAGACAGCATAAAAGAAAGGAATGTGAACCGATACGAAAACTGTGACTAAAACTTTCACCAATAAACGAAGATTAAAGGTTTGACTTTAGCTGAAAAAGATCAGTTCTTAACAAGAATTATACATGGGCAAAACAAAATAATAAAAATGAGACAAACTAGATCTGTCAAAGCTAGAAAGCCTCCGCAACTGTGACTTGGTAGGCATGTGAATTCGTTCAGAATTATTCAAATGCATAAACATAGCGATTTGAAACATGTGGTTTAACTAATTATTTAATCCGCTATTAGTCAATGATGCGACTATAGAACGCAAGGACGAGCCTTTTCGGAATAACTATCAGACAATATTAATCATAGTACGGCGGCGAGCTGGCACAAACGTTAGGATGCCGGGCGAAATACTTAGCCGTATTTCGTCTGTGTTTACGCTCTGAGTTCAAATTCCGCCGAGGTCGACTTCACCTTTCATCCTTTCGGGGTCGATAAATTAAGTACCAGTTGCGTACTGGCGTCCATCTAATTGACTGGTCCCCTCCCCAAAATTTCGAGCTTTGTGCCTAGAGTAGAAAGGAATAGTGAGCAGATGATTCTACTCAAGCACTTCCAGACAGCAGACAATCACAGTGAGCAGATGAGAGTTAAATTCAAAATTAATTTACTTTGTTTCACATTTCGGTTTAAACCGATGTAAAAATAGTTCGAAACGAATTAGACACATTTTACAAATATTACTTTCAATGGAAATATGTATAAAGTGTTGTGAGTCGTACTAAAACCAGGTCTCAATAATAATCATTCTATGGAAAATTATGAAAAACAGTCTTTTAAATAAAGATGCAATTACAGAGATCATTACTGTCCTGACATGTTATTTTTATTGTGTGTTTTCACTGCACATCAAAATGTCTTCTTTACGTGCAGGGTTTTGCTTTTGTTCTCTGTTTCTATCTTATTGACATTATTATATATAATATATGCAATATCTATTCGTGTTTCTTGCACATTTAATGCGTATTTACATGTCTCTGAAAATCGTGTAATCATTTCACTGCCTGATTTTTACTATTCCCAAGCCACGAACTATCAAAGGGCTTACTAGTGTTTTCGATCCCCTCTTTGTCATCATTACCATTTTCCTATTTTGAGAGTTGTTTTATTTTATATATAGACAATCTATCCAATTTTTTGAAAGCTTCATCATGTTTTTGGAATTTGTTCTGGTTACATTTGTTTTGGTGGAGCGTATTTGGTGGAGCCTTTAGCGTTCATCTCTTGTTGATTATTTTTTTTTATTTTGTATCTTTTGTATGGTTATTGCGTTATTTTCTGATATCTGTCTTTGTAGAAAGTTATATCACATCTTTTCTGATGGCAATTCATAAATCTACAATAACACCAAAAGTATGAAAGCTCCAACTTGTCGTAAATTTTTGTATACAGGTTCGGAACATCTAGAATTTAAAAAAATGATTAATTGCTACTCCTAAACCACGACATATTTTGCGGTTAATGTGCTACATTATTCGTTTTGAATGGTCTCTGATATAACAAATTCGATCCTGTACTTTTTCTGTGCCAGCTTTGACCCTTGCATTTCTCTGCTGGTGTTTCAATCTTTCTTCAAGAAATTCCACATGGTTTAGGCTTCTTCAGTTTTTGACTATGTAGGTGATTTTCTTGTTAACCCTGAACTGTGATATACAATGACCCCACGCTCAGTTGGAGTTTACATTATTTAAGATGTATATTGTAGTCTTTCTCCTTCTCTGTAGAATCGTCACCACAAGCTATGTGGTGTAATAGTCAGCATCATTGATAACACAACAAATCTTACTGTCCAGGATATATTTTGATGACATTTTGTAACACTAGCATAAATTTAAGCATTTGTGTTATTCCTTAGAGAACCCTAACCTCTATTTCAGATAAACACGATCTTTCCCAACCACAAATTGCATAGTGTATTCGAAGTGCAGTCATTATTAGTTTTCTTTCTGTCTGATCACGTGGGTTCATTTTACCTCTATTTGAGAATACTACAAATATAAGTTTATTACTGAGACAACTTATGTAGTGACGCCTGTTATTTTATTTATTTGTACTTGTATAGTTCTATTTTAATATTAATCTCACACTTCTATAGCATTCCTCTATTTTCATTTCATTTCTGTGTGCTGGACTCTGTCTGGTTCATTCAATCCTAAGTATTTCCACGTCTGTGTTCGGTTTAATTCTCTTAGTTCTGTGTTCTTTCCCATTACTGTACTTAATTAATTTTTCTCTCCTTGATCGTTGTTGCTGTTATTATTAATATTATTATTATTGAGTGAGAGAGCAGCGCATGTCATCAAAGTGACACTGGGGTAAAATATACGAAGCCCATTATACCCATCATGACTACCCGTCTGATGAGGGTACACTAGGCACATGCATCACAACCATATGTGCACGACATGGCGATCTCATATCAAGATTAACAGCGCATGATCTCGCAGGTGGGGCCCAGTTAGAATTTTCTTCAGGTCGAGTAGCCTATCCCGCTCGAAAGGTCCCTGAATATGGTTTGCTTAAGGATGTTGAGCAAAACACCCATATTTGCAAAGGTGAATTATTCAAACCCCAAAGAATTCCTCCCAACACATGGCTATGATGCTCCCCCACTACTTCTGCTCATAATCAGATGTGCACTTATCGTCAACCACCAAGGGACATGCTCAACTGGATAAGGTTAAACAACTGACAAGTGAATCTGTGATATTAAGCAGAATATTTGCTCTAGCCCATCTTTTATACCAAGACAAAACAAAGTACATGATAACACTTCCAATCAGTTAAGATCAGAGGCCATGAGAGCCACTGCCTGGCACTGCATCCGGGCATTTATTATTATTATTATTATTATTATTATTATTATTATTATTATTATTATTATTATTATTGTTCAGTAGTTTTATTTTTATAACGTGCTTTCACTTCACTACCGAGCGCAGCTCTGTGCGCCTTGGGTATGTGCTGTGGTTTGCTGTGGTGCTCTTATGTTTACTGTATTGAAAGTGTTTTGCGTAGAATGTGTGCAGTACCCAGTAGTGCAATTTTCTGTATGTTATATATATTTGTAAGTCCTGGTATTTTTGTTATGTATGTGTCTGAATATTTTTTTATTATACCTAAGGCACCTACTATGATAGGAATTGTTTCTGTTTTTAGATTCCACATTCGAGTTATCTCTATTTCCAGGTCTTTGTATTTTGAAAGTTTTTCCATTTCTTTTAGAGAAACGTTGTCATCTGCTGGTATTGATACATCAATTAGAAAGCATTTTTTTTCTTCATGAACTTTGACAACTATATCTGGTCTATTTGCCTTAATTTCTCTATCTGTGTGTATTCGCATATCCCAGAGTATGGTTGCTTTCTCGTTTTCTGTGACCTTTTCTGGCGTGTGTTTATACCATCTTTTTTCTGTTGTTATTCCATAGTGTTGGCATAGCTTCCAGTGTATATAGGTCCCAGGTCTGTCGTGTCTGTGAATATATTCCTTCTTAGCCAGGACTGGACAGCCAGAGATAATATGATTTATTGTTTCTTGTCCAACTCCACATATTCTACAGTTACTTGTTATATTTCTTTTCATTATGTGTTTTTGGTAATTTCTGGTGGGGAGGCTCTGGTCTTGTGCAGCAATTAAAAATCCTTCAGTCTCTGCTTTGAGTCCTGAGCTTCTCAGCCATTGCTGGGATTTTTCTCTATCTATTTCTTTCGCATTTAGTTTAGCCCAGTATTTACCATGTAGGGGCTTTTCTTGCCATCGTTTTATCATGGTCCGTTGCTGTTCTAGTTTTAGTTTGGATTTCATTTGTTTTATAGCTTTTGTTGTTTCTTCTTCTTCTTCTTCTTCTTCTTCTTCTTCTTCTTCTTCTTCTTCTTCTTCTTCTTCTTCTTCTTCTGCTTCTTCTTCTTCTTCTTCTTCTTCGTATTTGTTAGGTAGTGTGATTTCTTGTTTGTATTTGTCAGCTTCCTTAAATACTGAAAACAGTTTTTTGTTTTGCTCGTGTTTTGTGGCTATTTGTATTAGTTTTCCCTCTTCTGGAGTAGGTATTTTTGCAGTCCTATGGTGGTTATTTTATAATAGTTTTCTAGCTGTATAAGACCCCTGCCACCTTCTGTGTGTTGTATATATAGCCTTTCTATGTCAGAGTTTGGGTGGTGCATCCTATATCCTGTCATTATTTTTCTTGTTTTCCTGTCTATTTTACATAGTTCGTTTAGTGTCCAGTTAAGGATGTTGTAGCTGTAGCTTATAACTGGGACAGCTAAAGTGTTGATACCCATTATCTTGTTTTTAGCATTGAGCTCTGTTTTTGGTATTATTATTATTATTATTATTATTATTATTATTATTATTATTATTGGTGTTGTTGTTGTTGTTGTTGTTGTTGTTATTATTATAATTATTATTATTATTATTATTATTATTATTATTATTATTATTACTATTATTATTATTATTATTATCATTATCATTATTATTTATTTATTTATTTATATATTTATGTATTTATTTCGTTACATGACTGGAAGCGGCTACATCAAAGTGAAGTTAAGTAGAAATTAAGTAAATAAAGTATCAAAGTATATAAAGTATCTCATAACCAGTCTGGATATAAAATCTCTGATTCCAAACATTTCCGAACTTCCAGCAGTCATATATTACCTACAGTATAATTAATGTCAATGTTTTATCCGGTATAAACATATATTGTACTATAGTAACACATGGCATACAGTCCTATAATATCCCATAATACGAGTATATCGTATAGTACAAGAAATATCACTGGTTGAATGATACAAGTGTAATTCAGATCAGCTGCAGCATCATTAACTATTAAACTAATATAAAATTGTAAGATTCATTTCAATATCAAATTCCCTTTAGAAACAAATATTTTTAATAAATCTGAAAAGTTAGATTGTTTAGAAAAGGTAACATTTCCTAAATAATGTTTTAATTTTATTATATTTAGAGAAATAATTGAACACATATTATTGGAGGTCGATTCCTGCTGTTCTGCTTTGCCTTCAAAGATTTAATGAACAAAGATACCGATGGTTTTCTAGTTTTATGGTGATATAAAACTAAAAACATTTCTTTTATATCATGTCAAGAGCTGGCAGTGTTTACACAGCGTAAGAAATCAGAACTAGTTATTTCTTGCGGCTATTTGATGTTACTTTTCATGTTTGTCTCCTGATTCAATTAAGTAGGTGCTGAAGTCAATTAAATTGACTAAATACTTTCCATTAGATGAATGATAAGAGAATTCCATTGAAGCAAATTGCAATCAGCAATATTATTCCAAGTTGAGGATTTTTCTTAAGTCTTTAATATTCTTGATTAGACAGGGATTTCAACTTCTGGAACTTCTTAAAGGTTTTCATGAACTTTATGCAATCATTTTCCATTGCCCTCTTTTTCTCGTTGTGCATCAATGTAGCCATATATATATATATATATATATATATATATATGTGTGTGTGTGTGTGTGTGTGTGTGTGTGTGTGTGTGTGTGTGTGTGTGTGTGTGTGTGTGTATACATATATATGTATGTATGTGTATATATATATATATATATATATAAACACATACATATATATATATATATATATATATATATATATATATATATATATATATATATATATATATATATACATATACATACATACATACATACATTGATAAGTATTTATGTATATATGTACGCATGTACGTAAGCATGTATGTATGTGTGTGCGTGAATATATGCATTTATTTTGGGTCTTCTGTGTAGCAAAATGTAGAAATGTTTTGTGAGAATGAAAAGATTAAAATTACCCAGGCAGCTGATAAAATTAATTAAAAGACCCAACTAAAAGTACGTTTGATATAATGTGTGGTGCAAAGAACGTTATCACTGATGTAAATCACAAGATCGATGTATAAGATTGTAATAGGTTTATGTCTTGAAAGTATGACTTATTGACCTTATTAAAATTGGAATTATGAACAAGAAATGGAAATATCTTCCTCGGAAGAGAAATTGAATTGGCAGATTAAACTGTGAAAGTTTTTCCTTCAGCGAAATCCTCACTGGAATATTGAATAGAACAACGATATTTATTCTATAAATATAATTATGAATATTTCTTAGGAGACCTGGAAGTAGTTCGGTCTTAAATGAGATTCAGGGATTCAAAAAAAAAAATATTATCCAACTTCATAAAAGCCGGTAATCTGGTTCCTTTTCTTTCATATATTTTTTTTTTTTTGGTAGAGAGGTGTCTATTCTTATCACCAGACAAGATCCCGAAAATCTCAAATTCTCTCAGTCAAATATTTAAATTCCTGAGATGTGACAGATAAATATTTCTTACAGCTATACTGAATATATTAATTGTGACGAGGCATCTATTAATCATACGATTTCTCTTAAAATTCAGTCGTAACCAAAGCCAAGTCTCTTTACGTCTCTTTCCATGGAGAAGCCTGTCAGAGAGTATTACTGAATCCTCTCACCTAATAAATCAGGCAACCTAATTACACGACTGGCAAAGAGATTGATAACGTCAAATAGTAATATAGTTTCAACAACGTCCATGCTTGTATTTCTTTATTAAATCACCTAAACTGTGCGATAACCTATCACATCTTAACATTGATAACGCATTTAAAAATATGGCAATCAGCATCAACATCCATTCCATTTTTGGACACCAAAAATAACGCCTAACATTAAAACTGCAACACGCCAGTAACGTATTCGGAAGTAGTTTGACATACAGAAACCTCATTAACGTTGCTCACAAAATTTTAGGACTTTCTTCCTCCCACCTCAACTGCATATCATTGCAACGTTCCTGTATCTAGAATAATGAGTTCAATAAGCAGGATATATAACGGTAAAACCTACTGACATGAGAATAAATTGGTAACTACATTATTAAGCAATCTACCAGAAGCCCAGAAACCATTCAGATATTATTAATTACTTCAATATTATGTGTCAACTAGATGCCTCATACGATAGCCACCAATAACAAAATATTCTAATACCAATGTCAAGCACCGGTCGTTCCTTTACACATTTACACTCCTATTTACACTCTAAATTAGTAAGCATTCTAGCGTCAACAGTTTTATTAAACCTAAGCTTAGCCAGGGAGTATAAATTGCGGCTTCCTTAGAATACCCAGAACGAACAATCAGTAATGTATACATGATAATGTGGATCCTCTTCTTATTGTTAAAAGTTCTGCCAACAACATTTGCATTATTTAAGTAGGTCTAAAATCAAAGTCAGTCCAGCTGCGAGCATCCAATCCTTTTTTGTGTTTCTAAAACTACTACATCGTCTAAAGTATTCTGAGTTCTAGTGTTTTTCTATATACGGGGCCTATGTAACCGATATGTCGGGTATTTATGACTTTATTTGAATAAATGAGAGTAATTTGGCTGGTATGCCTAGCAGTTTAGCTTATGAACTTGCATACGGGAGCAATCAACAGTAATATAAAGGTAAATTTCAACGTATGATGTGGTGGTAGCGGTGAGGTCGAGACATGTCGGGAATATTGACATATTAAAGTTCCAAAACACAACATGCAGCTGGGTACTTCATTGATATTTTATCTATCGACTTCAAAAGTAAAAAAAAAACGTAAAACAGTTGACTATCATGGTTAATAGAACATTCAACGCCGAGACAACAGAAAGAAAACCCTGTGAGGCTTAACTGACTGAGTTAAGTTGACATGTTATGTAACGAGATGCAGAAAACTATTATTGAAAATTTATCAGCTATTGGAAAATTTATCTACTGCTTTTATTACAGACTTTCGAATTAAGCTTTCAGGTAATTGTTATAGAGTATAACTTTGATAATACAATCTAACCGTGACCAACACCTTAAATTAGGTGCATGTAGTTCTCCATTATGCAAACGTGTATATCATTTTTTAACGAAAGAGAGTTATTTGAAGAAAATTTAGTTGTTATTTATAGCAGGGTAAGCTACCGCTTAGGAACTCCCTCTTGGCTTCAGGTATAAAGTGAGCTGAAAGGCTGAATTGAATAATGGATTACCTGTTTACGTTTCGTGGTAGATCTGGATTTGCATTATCAGTTAATATCTAAGAAATACACACAATAGTCAGCAAATATCCAGGTTACATTTATTGCGACTACTCTATACCAGCCGCTATCTTATCCTCTCATTATCGTCTATTTAATACGTTTCCACAATCATTATTATATACGTTTCCACAATCATTATTATTATATATATATATATATATATATATATATATATATATATATATATATATATATATATATATATATATATATATATATATATATGTATATATATATATATATGTATATATACACGTATATGTGTACATATATATGTATATAGGTATATATATATATATATATATATATATATATATATATATATATTATTTTGTTTAAAAGAGTTCCAACACTGTCTGTTTTTTATGTTTTATTTATATTCCTGCAGAACCAATGTGGGGTATAGAATATGGAATATACAATATATAATATAATATATACAATATATAATAGAATATAATATACAATATATAATATAAAATAAAATAAAATAAAAATGGATGGCACCATGAAAGAAAGTATTGAATGTAGATGAAATATTGAGTGTTCAATATAAAGGATCAAATATATAAATATAAATATATAAAGGCAAGTCGAGTTTCAGGGCTATTTCCCTTCGTCATGGCCGGTATGACAGACTTTAACAGACTGCAATAAGTTGGCTGGTTTTCTGTCTTTTATACCAATTCCTTTGGACAGCAGCAGTAGGTGTTTGGCTATTTTTAGAATTGATGTCAAATCTATTTTTAGAAATGATGATATTTTAATTTATTGTTAGTCTGTTAAAGTCTGTCATACCGGCCATGACGATGGGAAATAGCCCTGAAACTCGAGTCGCCTTTATATATTTATATTTATATATTTGATCCTTTATATTGAACACTCAATATTTCATCTACATTCAATACTTTCTTTCATGGTGCCATCTATTTTTATTTTATTTTATTTTATATTATATATTGTATATTATATTATATTATATATTGTATATATTATATTATATATTGTATATATTATATTATATATTGTATATTCCATATTCTATACCCCACATTGGTTCTGTAGGAATATAAATAAAACATAAAAAACAGACAGTGTTGGAACTCTTTTAAACAAAATATTATATTCCTCTATACACAATCATACAAAAAAACCACCTTTTTTGTATTTATTTTTACTCGCATATATATATATATATATATATATATATCTATATATATCTATATATATATCCGCTCTACACGCGCACACACAGACGAACGCACACATACTATGGGTATGTGTGAATGTATGTGTGTGTATATATATATATATATATATATATATACACACACACACATATACATATATGTATGGGAGTGTGTGTGTCAGTATATATATATATATATATATATATATATATATATATATATATATATATATATACTGACACACACACTCCCATACATATATGTATATGTGTGTGTGTGTATATATATATATATATATATATATATATATATATATATATATATATACACACACATACATTCACACATACCCATAGTATGTGTGCGTTCGTCTGTGTGCGCGCGTGTGTATGAGTAAAGGAATAGAAATTGAGTTGAAGTGTGAAGTGTACGCGAAATGGAAAGGTAGAGGAAACAAAGACAGATCAAAGACAAATAAAGAAATCTTGAGGTGTGAAGAAGGAGTTAGGAGGGAAGATACGCGCGGTATAGGAGAAGAATGCTACGTTACATACAAGAACACGTTTTCCATTCTGCCAATATTGTATATAGTGGCTGAAGGAACTTTATGTGACAGGTTTAAATATGTAATGTCTATAAAATGTTGCATATGAACTATGTTTAGAGAAGAGGAAGTTTGATTTACTGGTAAACAAACAGACGACGTTAAAAAACAGATGTAATTAATCCTAGCTATCTCTGAAGAAGACACGAGACAAGTCGTTTCACCACTTAATTTCTCAATCCCCCGCTTCCCTTTTTGTTTGTATGTATTAGCTTTCTCTGCAGCTGATATGATAGTCCACCGCGTGTGTCAATACAAATCTCAATCTTTGCCCTATATTTTCACTCTTAGTTACACACACACACATGCATGCGCACACACACAGATATTTGTGCAGTATGTGTGTGCGTATTATTTTGACACTTAATCTTCTTTAGGGATCGCTTCTGTATTTGAAATCATTTAGACTTCCGTAAAATCCAACAGATTTATAATAGGATATAACCGAAATGTTTTCTTGCCAGTTCTTTCCATTTTACCCTCAATAATCCGCTCTACTATAGGCACACGGCTTGAAATTGTTGGGAGGGGACTAGTCGATTACATCGACCCCAGTGTTTCACTGGTACTTATTTTATCTACCCCGAAAGGATGAAAGGCAAAGTCAACTCCGGCGGAATTTGAACTCAGAACACAGACGAAATACCACTAAGCATTTCGCCCGGCGTACTAACGATTCTGCCAGCTCAGTGCCTTATTTTACCTTCAATAATGAATTCCAGAAGAGGAAAAATTGTTTACTAATTCAGTAAATAGGATGCAGAAAACATATGCAATGTGAATTTCGTAATGGTTCCCAAAGAACATCATTTATTTTAGGGCGTATGCGCGTTAAAATGATAGAATATATCCGATCAGTAATGTTCGATCTACTTGAGTGACTGACAACTTTTACAACTGATGGATTTAAAATATTATATTTGTGTGAATAACTCTGTATTCACTATACTGTGAACTCATTATCGAAACTTGCATGGTCGGTTGTATACGTGTGTGTGAGTAAGTATGCATGTGAGCACACACACACACACACACACACACACACACACATACAGGCTAAGATATGTTGCAATCTTTATACGTTGATATGTGTGTGTGCGTTTATTTGTGTGTGTGTGTGTGTGTGCGTGTGTGTGTGTGTGTATGTGTGTGTGTTTATGAAGTGCGTTCAAAAAAATCCGAATTTAGTTTTCCTACCAAAACAAGGAACACGCGGTCAAAATCCTTTAAGTGGGACGTGTCAGTTTCCAGCGTCAGTTCCTGGTGAAACAAGACCCTTTCGTCATTTTTCCTGGCCGTTGGGTTTTGCTATCCTTTTGTAACTACCTCAAAAAGTTGGCATAAAACACTCGTTTTGAAGATAAGCCCTATGCTTTATGCATCCTATAAAACTGAGGACATCACCGTCTTTTCAGATGAAACGACGTAAAGCTTTTTGGAACAGGTGAGGAGGAATATTTCCACTGCATGGAGTGTGTCCTTGTCTCGGACACAAAGTGATGAGCGCAACACTCATCGTGGGTTAGGAAATGTTCCAGGAAACCAACTGGATCGACCTCAAACAATGTCAGATTTTTCTGTGATATGATTAGACTTATACGCTTTTGATCAGGTATCAGAAAACATGGCACCCACCGAGCGCAAATATTTCTCATGCGAAGTTCATTGCGTAGAATATTCTCAACCCTCTCACGGAATATGCTAATTAGATTAGCTATGTGATTTGTAGTCAAGTGCCTGTCTTCCATCAGGATGTGCTCAACCCGATCAATGATTTCCTCGGTCCGTGGATATTGCAGCGCGTCCAGAATTTGGGTCATTTTTAAACCTCTTCCTTCCCCATCGTCTAAATTTAACTGCTTACATTTGCAGTACTGATAAAGAATCATCGCTTAACACAGCAACTATGTCAATATGAATGTCCTTGGGGGATGGGGTCTAAACCCTTTTTCTGCCGGTACTTATTAAGTCATGATGCAAAATTTTGTCGATGTTCAAAAAGTCGATACTAGTCACATTTGATGCCTTCTTTGAACAGGGAGATATTAGTTGACCAGCAATGAAATAATGGCATTATTAATTAGAAGACTTGAAAGTAATGAACGCAAGTTTTCGTACCTCTAACATATCACTCATTCTTAGCCACACTATGAACATCTCAGCAAACACTCGTTTGTGTGTGTGTATATATATATATATAAGGATAGAAAGGGTTTAAGTCAGTGAGGATCTAAACCAATAGGTACGCTAGGTAAGTGGTAATCCATAGGGATCCAGGTTCCAAACGGAGATAAGGATCGGTAGCAGGCTTCCGAGTCAGCGGGTATAAATTAAAGGAAAAGGAAACAAAAATCAAGGCAGATCAAGCTTATCAGATCACTTTTAATATTTCAATTAATGCAAAGGTGAATGAAAGTAAGGAAATGTATAAGTAAATAATATCTAACAGCTGTTTCTGGGATATCCCAGGTATTAGATCAATATGTCTCAATATGTTGATTAACATCCCCATATACTGAGTATTCCGTCATCAGGGATCAACATATTGAGAAATATTGATCCAATACCTGGGATATCCCAGAAACAGCTCAACGACATTATTTACTTATACATTTCCTTCCTTTCATTCACCTTTAATTCAAATTTTGGTTTGGCTTGCTTTTTTTCTTTAATTTATATACATATAATATATAAACAATATCGAACACACATACATAAGGTATGTGCTTTGCCAGGAATAGACACGCTGCGATTATAGGCGTGAGAGAATATATTTTTATCCAACCGTCTGGTGTTAAAATACCTGGAAATCATAGACAAGCGTGATAATTCACATCAGGCTCTGTTACACGACCGATAGTAGTCGATGGTTCGTCACTTTCTTGACTTGTCAACACTGCGTATCCGAATGATATATGTATATATATATATATATATATATATATATATATATATATATATATATATATATATATATATATATATATATCTACACTCAAATATCTTCATTTAAGTCATCTGCTTGCATAGTGCCCTGCCACAATATTTCATATCACCCACGTGACTGACGTGGAAAATGTCCTTCATCTCAAAAGTGGACGTTATTTTTCAGTTGTACTGTTAATTATTAGTGTATTTAGAAGGGAATTTTAGAGAAATTATGTGTATATGCACGTGTAATCTGTGAGTATAATGCGTATTAATACCTTTGAAATTTCCTTGGTCATATCTGGGATTTGAACATACTAATCCGTTGATATGATCAAGAATTATTTAATTACAAACTGATGAGAACATAACATTAACTTACTACGATTAATCTTAATGTTATTAATATCCTAACATCTTGGAATCTATTAGTGAAGGCGAAGCCTATTTGGTTCAGAGACAATTTTAAGCTCAAAACAAGAATGCGAAATCAGTTAATGCATTCAATAAATATGTTTATGATTAGATTCCATATAGAGATGTGAATATTGTTTGTGATAATATTCTATATACGATTTTTTTTGGATTTGTCACATGAAGTATGGTATTGAAATTTTGAATAGCCAGAAGCTAACATAGATTACTTATTGGCTATGGAATCAAAATTATGAAACAATTGAGTACACTATATTTGGTTTTCCGTCGCAGCAAAATCTGATTAAAATTCTTACACATGATTCAAGGATACGTATATCTTCTTAGCTAACAACGTCGACGTGGAAACGTTTCAGTAGGAATGTCAGAAAGTGGGATCAAGATATGTACAAATAATTTGTTGCTGTGGAATTATCGTAAACGATAATATGAAATGTGATAACTAAAGATGACATAGTATAAATATATTGAGCTTCTTTAAAAGGCATATTGAAGTAGAAGAAGAAAAGAGGAAGGTCAAAAAGGTCTTGGTCATCAAACCAAGAGAAGGAGAATCATTTCTATGAGCAATAATAAATGGTATTTTATGTAACCGGTGTACAATGTTGTTAGAAATGCACAGCGGGTTTCAGCCTAAATGCACTGTTTGTCCAATGTGTGTGTGTATGTGCGTGTGTGTGTGTGCGTGAAAACATAAAAGAATCGAAATGCAAAACAACGCTAAGAAAAATAATATTTCTACTGAAATCGTAAATGGCATGTACCGTTGAAGACTTAGTCAGGTGTAAATGCATCAACACATGACCTTAATAAGAACTGTGAGACTCTCTGCATTAATATGGTTTACGATCGGTGGCAATAGTTGTAAGTCAACATCTGAAAGAACAAAGTTGGCGAAAATGGAATTCTTGGCGTTAAAGAATCGAAGGAGTTATTATAATGGTTACTTGATGCCTGGGAAGGGTACGAAAAGGATAACTGTCTGCTAAAGAACCATATTTGTAAGAGGTGCAAAGATTGCATAACTGAAGGATGGCTAGAATAACACATGGATTGGTTTCCCCGTTATGTGAAGGTGTTTCTCTTTTGTAATAATGATAGCAGAGATGAACAAAGACCGAAGCAACAAAGAATACATATGGGAACTAGTAACAAGAAAGGTAATCACAATTTATAAAGTAACACAAAACGTAAAAGTTATTTGTTTTGCTCCCAACCCGTTATTTAAATCCTACTTCAGCAACACGATCATGTCTTAACTCGCAATATATCCTTTTAATATGCTGTCTATTACAATAGCCAACTTTCATGTAGGAAAGAGTTGAAAATACACCATGGCTAAGATTCTGAGACAGCAGTAACAATAAGAACAATTATTAAGCAAAAACAAAATTTTGTTTTAATGTTAAGTCCTGTCTTTACGTACGTACTACAGACTACAACACTTAAAGTGTTTTATGAACTTGTGGCTTCATTAGAGGTCTAGTGTTCCGTAGTCATTCCAGCCAAGCACGTTACCGAAAGTCAAGTCATTGCAGACCACTGAAGTGACCTCAGGCCACGAGTTATCGAAGCCAGTATTCTTGATGAAGACCCGTGTGTGGTACACATATAGTGGAAGGACAGTTGCGCATTATTTCGGCTTTTATATCCTACTCACCTGGATTCTGGCAAAAAATAACTTGCTACTACAAACCCTTTATATCTCCCCAAGATGATTTTGGTGGGAGTAGCTTCTAATTATAACTGAAATAGCATAATGAAATCTTCTGCGGATTTAGTAAAGCATAAGTAATTTACACTTCTTTCGTTTCAGGATGAAAGGTCTTGACGGTGAGGTATCCGTTTTCAGAACATATTGCTTCCATGTAGTTATTCTGTGGCATATTTGCTATCAAGGGTTCCATTTCAAAGTAGGTCTATGAAATTTGAAATCGGACTCTCTAGTCGTGATATGCATTCCAAACAGTTTCGCTTGACGATGTACATTTGAATGATATATGGTGGGTGTTTTTGGTTGTCAAATGTGTTCTTTACAATATTAGATTTACGCTGACATGGTGACACATATTTTTTCTATCTTCATTTCTTTTTGCATTTTCTTGAAATCAAAAAACCACTTGATGTTTTTGCTGTTGCCGTTGTTAAGTCTTAGGGATTCCTTTCTGCTTTTTAACATTTCTGTGAAGGAGTTTCTTGTATGATACGTAATATATGTGAACTTGAAATTATACGGTGAAAGAAATATTGAGCTATTTAGAAAAGTAAAACGACCGTGTTGATTTTCATTGTTCGAGGCAGATACCGAATAGTTGAATAGGAGGCCTGTGAGGAAAATTAAAATTATTTTATTCATATACATTTGAAATTAATCTAGATTTCGTGGAGCAAATCCAGGGGTTTTGTCTAGGCAGCAGTAAAATACTACTACTACTACTACTACTACTACTACTACTACTACTACTACTACTACTACTACTACTACTACTACTAGTATAACAATAATAATAATAATAATAATAACGATAATAACGATAATAATAATACCCCATTATGTCGTATATGCCAACAACAAAATGAGACCATCGATCATGTTGTCTCCATGTGCAGTTTCCTTGCGCCTACAGAGTATCTCAACAGGCATGATAGAGCTGCACAATATATTCACTGGGTAATATGCAAAAACCTGGACTTTCCCCATGATAAAAACTGGTGGGAACACAAACCACCCCCAGTACTTGAAAATGATCACATTGCACTCCTTTGGAACTTCACCATTCAAACTGACAGAAAGCTAGACGCAAATAGGCCAGACATCATACTGAAAGACTTCAGACAAAAATCATGCCTCCTCATTGATATGACTGTCCCAATCGATATAAACGTATCTGTCAAGACCTACCAAAAACTGAGCAAATATAAAGATCTTGAAATAGAAATTAGCAAAATGTGGAATCTGAAGACGAAAACAATACCTATTGTCATAGGTGCCCTGGGAATGACAGCGAAACGGGCTGATTACTACCTAGCTCAGATACCAGGAAACCCCAAAATGGCTGAAGTTCAAAAGATAGTGCTCATGGGAACTGCCCATATCCTACGTAAAATACTGTCTATGTGATCTCAAATTTTAAAGCAAACACATAATTTTCTTATGGTTTCTTAAACATTCACTTGAACAAAACTGTACAAATGCAAATATATGGTACCCTAGGCATAAAACCTACATGCATTTCTAACTTGTCTCTTGAGGTCTCTGGGTGAGACTTAGATCCAACTTGTACAAATGCAAAACAAAAGTCAAACATAAAATAATAATAATAACAATAATAATGATAATAATAATAATAATAATAATAATAATAATAATAATAATAATAATAATAATAATAATAATAATAATTATAATAATTAATTCGTTTTATTGGCTACAAGGGCTAATATCAATTAAAATATGTAAGGACAAAGACAGGACGAAGGTTACAAAAGGTTTGGTTCGAAAAGGTAGGAATGTTCGTCTAAACAGAGGAAGAAAACGGAGAAAGATATAATAAATAAATAGATAAATAAATAAATAAATAAATAAAAATCCCAAAGGGGGAGGCGCTTCGGAAAAGGAGAGGTTACACGTGGAAAAACCCATAAAACCAGGGGAGCTTAGTCAGAAAAAATAAGAAAGGGGTATAGAGCCCTTTCTCCTTTTACATTACCCTTTTTTTTCTCTAGAGGTGTATTCTCAGAATTGGTCCGTTTATACTGGCCATTCTTCCAACAGTCACCCATCTTTCAACAAATTTGCTATGAGACAGCACTTCCCTCTCTACTCTCATCTTCCTTTTCAAGTGGAACTTGAAGAAGTTGATGAGGCCTTGGCCAAAGAGTAAAGTGTCTGATTTTAGCTCTTTCAAACGGGTTCACCATATCACCTCTTTCGCTACAGCCACTAGGCATAGGAAAATTGCCTTGCCCTCCCGGTTAAAGGAGGTCGGCGGGTTAATCCTCACGATGGATTCAGCTGATAGCCGGATCCGTCCTACACGTGACAGTAGCTGTTCGATATAATCCCACAGGTCAGCAATACTCCGGCACTGGACGAGTGCGTGCAGAACGGTTTCGTCATCCTGAGCGCACCTCGGGCAGGCCCGGTTGACGGCCCTTGTTGCCGGTAGAGTTTATCTCGAACATGTAGCGCACCTCGGTAGCACTGCCAGGCAAGGGACCTTTGGAAATTATCCATGGGCCCCGGCCCGAATGTTCTCCCGAACAGAACAGACTGTTTAACTGATTATCTTCGACGCCTAGAGTTTCCCCGAGAACGTCGTCGCACTTTTCTTCCACTAACCCTCTATAGAATGCTAGAGTGGAGCTACTACCGATCGCACTGCCCGCCTGACTGAGGGCGCTGAGAGCTTGGCGGCACTCGAGGTGCCAATAATTATAATAAACACGCCAGAAAAGGTCACAGAAAACGAGAAAGCAACCATACTCTGGGATATACCAATACACACAGATAGGAAAATTAAGGCCAATAGACCAGATATAGTTGTCAGAGATCATGAAGGAAGAAAATGCTTTCTAATTGATGTATCAATACCGGCCGATGACAACGGAGAAACTTTCAAAATACAAAGACTGCACACATTCTACGCAAAACACTTTCAATACAGTAAACATAAGAGCACCACAGCAAACCACAGCACATACCCAAGGCGCACAGAGCTGCGCTCGGTAGTGAAGTGAAAGCACGTTATAAAAATAAAACTACTGAATAATAATAATAATAATAATAATAATGAATAAATAATAATAATAATAATAATATGGTGTATACCCTCAGTGCTGATATCGGAATCGTGTTCAGACTGAAAAAGTGAGGTGTGCTAGTCTTGAAGAGTAGGAAAATCAAATGTATGGACGGGC
>NC_142949.1:18510982-18548482 GCF_046866305.1 Octopus bimaculoides | reverse complement strand
CACAAATATAAAACCACCCACTCCCTTGAAAGCCGTGGCACCGACTGTTCTAAAAAGTGTTGCCCCCACAGACGTTGATCCCTCAGACGATACCATGGACGTATCAGAGAGTGAATTTATAACATCTCGAAAACGGACTCAAACACCTCCCCTATGCACATCTACAAAAATCCCAAATGACACACAACAGAAAACAAAAAGAATCCCCGCCCAACCAGCCCCGAAAAAAAGAGAACTGTATGCTTGTCGAATACGTCACTATCGAAAATACACAAACGAGGCCATCGTGAAGCATTATACGACAAAACATTTTATTCAACATAAACATTTAAGGAACAGATGCACTGCAATAGGGGAAACCCTTTACCGTGACTTAAACGCAAGGCACCCGAATGCCATTTGGAAAATCTCAGAGATACCAAATTATGCGAAGGAAGGGGTTGATTCATGTATGGTGAAGGCGGCCCCAACTTCTCCAACGCAAAAGTAAGTAGAACTTTTTACTCTTTGTGACGGACTCACTCAACTTTGGTTGCTTAAATGTGCGTGGTCTGAGTTCGAAGTGGAAGCAAGCATGTTTCCTCGACCTCAGATCACATGATATACATGTGATAGTTACTACAGAGACCAAGCTAGACAGTCTACAAACCTTCTCGCCTCTCCTGAATGGCTACGAGAAAATCATGTCTCCTGGCCAGATCGGAGGGCGAGGAGGTGTAGTGGTACTGATCCGTAAAGGCTTGGCTCTGCAGACAAGTACAATCTATGTGGAGCCTGAAGGTGGTCTGGTCGTCCTTGATGTGACATACAGCAGCAAGGACTTCAGGCTGATCGGACTCTATGTACCTTGTGCTAGAGGTTTCCAAACTGATTTTTATCGGCGCTCAGATGGCTTTCTCGTGACGTCGAAGATATTAGTGTTATTAGGTGACTTTAAGGCTATCGTTGACGCACGCATCGATAGCGTTGGCTCGACCAGTAGAAAAGTGAACTCACGTCTCGTGGATCTGCTTAAGCGTTTACAGCTGGCAGATCGTTACAGACTTGACCATCCGAACGTCTTATTTAGATAGGACAGTGATAAGAACTAGAGATAAGTCTAGTTTTAGTTGTCCACAGATTGCCCAGGTGTCCTACACTGACCATAGAATGGTTAAGTATAGACTGGACATAGGGTTAGGGTTAAGGTTAGGGTTAGGGTTAGGATTCGGTTCTACCTTCCCCAGTTAACGTCCTTAACAGACATCGGTGCATGAATCAAGCGGAAGCCTAAACTGGGGGAATAGCATTTGGAGTGCCGTCAGGCGTTCCGGCTACACTCTCGGGCGGGCAACGCCGGCAACAGGAGTTCCAACGGGGATTTCTATAGCGTGTTAGTGGAAATAATGTCAGAAGACGCCTTGGGAGAGACCATTGGCTACGATGAAAATCAGTTGGTGAACCTGTTCCGGAGAACGTTCGGGCCGGTATCTGGATAATTACCAAAAATCCCTGGCTTGGCAATGTTTCCGAGCGGCGTTACCGGTTCGCGACAAGCTGTCAAGGCATGGAAGTGCCGTCTCGCCGACATGCCAGAGATGTGACAAGATATGGAAACCGTCTTGCACGCATTCGTGGAGTGTTCGGAGTTGTCGGGACTGATAGCTTTTGCAGAACAACTGTTGTCAGTGATAGGAAGAGTACAGCTATCAGCTGAATCTATCATCGAGACTGTACCACCTCCTTTCCTTAACAGGGAAAGGAAGGCCTGTTTTTTTCTGCGTAGTAGCCATACTGAAAGAACAGAATGGAAGATGCGTACGAAAGGTATAGTGACAGGTAACCTTTGTCTCCGGCCAGGGGTTGGTTAACTTTTTTAGTTATCACCTCAGTAGTAAGATCAGGCTGGAGAAGAGGTGTCTGTCTCGAGATATGTTTGTGAAAAGATGGAAACCTGTGACATGCAAGCTGGGTATGTTTGGCACCAGGTAAGTGTGGCCGGATCAAGAAGTAAAAGTTCTACCCACATTACTGGGTGCTTTGCCCTTCTATAATGTAACATTAAAATTGTTAATTTTCATAATGCTCATTGAAATGTTTACCTTTCATCGTATTGTAAATTTTTAAAACGTTTTATAACTACTTTACGCTATATGTCTGTCTGTCCTTATATGTCCCCTCTCTGTAACGCCTTAATGGCGAATTTTCATGAAATAATGTAGCTTGCTTACTTCGGCGCATGCGTCGTTAGTTGGTCTGTTGCTTCCAGATAGAGAAGACACATGCTTTGGCTCCGTGGATAGGAACAAAGAACAAAAAGAAAGTCATCAAGGTGAGTCATTTTTTTACTGCGAGCTGGGTGGAAATTTACTGTGTGTTTTCTTTTTTCAGTAAATTTCTGCCTAGCTCTGCGGCAATTTCGTCTGCTCTTGGTGACTTTAAATTGTTGTTCGCTTTAACGAGCTAAAATATTATGTTCCTTGATCGTCGTTATTAGTGGGCGTGTTCGAGTCGCCATAACGGTGGACTGAGAAATTTTTGGAAAACGTTTTTGAGTAAAATTCTGTATGGCATGTTTTCGTATTATACAGAACCAAAGATTCCTTGTCTGTTCTATTTGCGTGTTTTCTTTTTATTTTTCCCTTCTCCCATTTTTTCTTTCTTTCTAAAGTTCGTTTCCTCCTTCTTTTCTCATTATTTTACTTTCAGTTTTCTTTCCTTCTCTTTTATCTTGTGTTTCTTCTATTTTTCTTCAGTCTTAATCTTTGGTGGACTGTTTTTGTGAACTGTTTTTGAACTGTTTATTGGACAGGTCAGAGAAGGAACTTAAAAAGAACCCTTAAAAAGCAACGGTGTGGTTGCTGTTTGACACCCCTGAGGAGGCTCGTAATTTTGCGAGCCAGCCCTCAGAGGGCAACGAAATTCTGTTCGTCCCGTCGTAGTGCGGGAGGAAATTAATAAGAGCTTGGGTATGTGGGTTACCCCCAAATACCGAGGCATGTTGGATTGAAGATACCCTCCGACGGGGCCTGGGGGATAGTGGGCCCAGGCTCTTAAATGTAAGGGTATCGCTGATGGTCAATTGGGAAGGGTCAAAAACGATTTTGACCCTGTGGACCCCATCGGCCGCAACAGAACTGGTTTTCCAGATTTTTTTAAATGGTTGGCTGCAGGTATCCGGTGATACTTGAGGGACGCCCCCACCCCGCCAAATGTCATCGTGCCTAGAGCCAGGTCACATCAAAAAGAACTGCCCCAGGGACACTGTTAAGGTCCGGTAACAGTTACTGGAAGCCATTGCCCCTACCCAGTAAAAAGGGAGAGGTGGATGTCGTTGAGGAAGCTGAAGCCTCCTCAACCCAAAAGGGATTTAAAAGGAAGAAAGCGGGCAACAATGGTTGCCCGCCGAAGGACCTTAAGGCTTCGGGAAGTGGGAGAGAGACACTGGACAAAGTGGAAGAGCTCCACTCTCCCGAAGTCAAGAAGAAAAGGAAAAAGAGAAAGAAGAACAGGTCATTGCAGGTGGACAATGATGTGCCGTCTGCATGTCCCGAAGGTCCGTCAGTGGTAGTTGCGTCACTGACGGGGAAGAGCCTTCGTCGGTGAGAATGTGTGCCACCGACGGTAGAAGAAACAACCCCCACCCTTAAAGATGAAGAATTACTTATCTTCTTCTACAAGGGCGGCGATGTGGAAAAATAGTGGAGGAACACAAAGAGACCGTAGATATGGCCTGCACACGTGATCTCGAATGGCATCCGCAGATAGCTGTGGTGGTCATAAGGTTTTCCGTGTAGGAAAAGCTGAAAAGACTGAAAGAGGAATGTCGCATATTCCCGGATGGCCCTAACGTGACATATGCTTTGTACATGAATGAGGCATGGGAAATGGTGGGGTACAGGGCCATAAGCAACAATGAAGATAATGACGGATATATTGATGGGTAGAAGGCGAAAAAGCCTCATTAGTATTAAATAGTAAAAGGGCTTGAAACCTCAATTTTGTTTGTGCTTTTTTGTTTTGAAAGTGTCTTCTACTATAGCCTCGAGCCAACCAAAGCCTTGTGAGTGTATTTGGTTGACGGAAACTGAAAGAAGTCCGTCGGATATATATATGTATATATATATATATATATATATATATATATATTAAATATATATTTTTATAAAACAACATTTTATAAAATATATAGTATCTGTTAACAGTCTTAGCAAAAACCTCACAGGTGAGTTTTTGTATATATATATATATATATATATATATATATATATATATATATATATATATATATCTTAAAAAATAGAGTTCAAAATCGATGCATTGAAGATACTTTATTGTAATAAATATATATATATATATATATATATATTTGTGTGTCTGTGTTTGTCCCACCAACATCGCTTGCCAACCGATACTGGTGTGTTTACGCCCCCGTCACTTAGCGGTTCAGCATGAGAGACCGATAGAATAAGTACTAGGCTTCCAAAGAATAAGTCCTTGAGTCGATTTGCTCGACTAAAGGCGGTGCTCCAACATGGCCGCAGTCAAATGACTGAAACAAATAGAATAAAAGAATTTATATGTGTGAGTGTGTGTGTTTGTGTGTGTGTGTGTGTGTGTGTGCGTGTGTGTGTGTGTGTGTGTTTGTCTGTGTGTCTGTGTGCGTGTGTGTGTGATTGTCATGATGGTCGCTTCTGCCGATTGGGACGTATGAGTATTTGACGAAAAAGTGATAAGAAGAGACAACAACTCTTAAATAGGAAAGAACAAAAGAAGCTTTGCGATGGATGTGTGAGTGTAATTTGAACCCCGGTATGGAATTTGCTATGAAGTCACAATGGGGACGCTGATGAACTTTATTTTCCCTGCGATTGAGCAAATGTGTCCGTTTATTTCAGCATATAATTCTTTTCTAGTTGTTTCTTCAACTCAAAATGTTTTGATGCATGATGTCATACTTTACGCCATACAAATCAATCTAGCCAATAGCATAAACATATATGAGAATCACTAAAAAATCTTTACAGCTCAACTCGACGCAAAGGCGCACGCACACACACACACACACACACACACACACACACATACACATGAGTATGTACGTATATATTTGTATGTATCTATTATGTTCCTTTCTCATTTCAACTATTTAAATTCCTCGTTTGAAGAAGGAGCTGGTTTCTAACAAAGATACAAATCTGTATTGTTGGAATGTAGATAACGAAAACAATGTCACATTTTCAACCTGAGAAAAGTCTTAGATAATTTTATTGTTCCGTTTGGAGATTGTATTTGTAATGTGCTAACCAGTTAGTTGATTTCTTTTTCTGAAAATCCAACTTGATCCAGACTGACAGTTGGGCATTTATTTACAAAACCTAGTGCACCAATTGTTATTGGTATGAATGTAAATTTGTAAACTGGATGTAGAAGTTCGATGCAGTTGACAATAGTCATCTTCCTACTCTTTGATTTTCTAAGAGATATTCAAATTAACAGAACACTTGACCTCTATGGTGGGACATGCTTATTTTTGTCTCTCCCAAACAATCATATCCGATAATTGTGCTTATACTTGAGAGATGTTTTGATGTATTTAGTTATTATCTATCTACAGGTTCTTGCAGATAAATTGATACCAATTTAAAGCAGATAATTTAGTGGGTTTAACATTTCATTTTCTGACAAAAACCTTGCTAGAAAATCTTATCCTCCTCTTTATTTTTCGGGTAAATAGCGAACTAATTCGACAACAGAGACTCAGTCATGGAACTACAGAAGCGTTCCGCCATTGTTGTTTTGGCACACGCCGGGCACACTGCCAATAAAATTAATTTAACGAAACTTCCAAAAGCAACACTTATCGTGTGCATAAAAAATTTAAAGAAGAGGGAAAGATTGATGAAAAAATAACATAATACGCAAAGTGATTCCAAGCACAATCCAAAGTTGCTCGCTAGCCTGAAACGCTTGATTGAAGTGAACCCATCCACATCATGACAACACTTACAAATAAATACAATGGGTCCCGTTCCACGGTGTTCAGAGTGTGAACACGAACCTTGGCATGACTAGCTATGTTCGACGACGCCGTCACCTCCAAACAGTTAAGGCTAAAGCAATCAGAGCCGAGAGATGCTCAAAGCTTCTGTCATTTAACAAGCATCAAGGTACAGAAAAAAAACTCTTGTGTTTGTGGTGAAGTTCACTGTGGTGAATCGAAGAAATTCTTGAGTGATTGCATACAATATTCTGAGGTCCCCTCTGTGTTTGAGACTAAGAATTCTGCCTCTGTGAGTATGTAAGTATGTATTTGTATGTATCTATTATGTTCTTTTCTGATCTTAACTATTTAAATTCCTCCTTTGAAGAAGGAGCTGGTTTCTAACAAAGGTACAAAACTGCATTGTTGGAATGTAGATAATGTAAACAATATCACATTGAAGCCGTGGCGAATGATACCAGTGTCATGGATCCAAACTTCATTGAGTCTGGCTTGAAGATCACCAAAATTTATCTGTACGACCATGTATGTATGTATGTTTGCTCAGTGGTTAGGGCAGCGGACTTGTGGTCATAGGATCTCGGTTTCGATTTCCAGACTGCGCGTTGTGAATGTTTATTGAGCGAAAATAACTAAAGCGCCACGAGTCTCCGGCGGCGGGGGGTGGAACCCCGCTGTACTCTTTCACCACAACTTTCTCTCACTCTTTCTTCCTGTTTCTGTTGTACCTGTATTTCAAAGGGGCCAATCTTGTCACACTTTGTCACGCTGAATCTCCCTGAATCTCCCGTGTCTGTGGAGTGCTTAGCCACTTCTACGTTAACTTCACCAGCAGGCTTTTCCGTTGAACGGATCAACTGGGACTCACGTCGTCGTAACCGACCGAGTGCCACGTTATACGTGTTATATTTTACCAAACTCTTTTATCTACATACAGTCCTGCATAAAGCGGCGTTTTCATTTATTCCCCAATACAGTTATTTACGAATAGCATTGGTGTATTTTGTATGTTATTGCATTTTATATTTTTTACTTTATTTTATTTTTATCTTTATGTTATATTCCGTCATCTTCCTACTAGCAGCGTTACTCTTTTATCTCACAAAACACATTTGTCGAAGCAACTCCTGTTTCTTTAAAATAAAAAGTAATTTGCAGTGTGGCATCGACGTAAATTATATAGATTGTGAGGAACAAATATGAGAGTGTAACGTTAATTAAATATTAGTTTCACATTTTGATAGAAGGACAGCGATTTCGGGGTTGGGAGTTATATCGACCGTAGTGTTCCACTGGTACTTATTTTATCGACCTCGAAATGATGAAAGACAAAGTCGACCTCGGCAAAATTTGAACAGAGAACGCAAAGACGGATGAAATACCACTATACTTTTTGCTCGGGGCACCAACGATTCTGCCAGATCACCACCCTAAATGTTAACGAAATATTAATGATTCAGCAGAGGCGAAACAGACTCCACTAGGCATTGAACAATTGTCGACGTGTCACTTCACCATTAGCTTACTTTTTGCATTAGGCCCAAAATATTAATTTCTCACTCCATCCATAACTAAATTTCTATCATGATTGGATTCCTCTCGTTGCGTATTTCATTCTTACTTGAAACATACAAGCAAATAGACCGGGTTTTATTTAATCTTAGAAAACAAACTGGTCAAATCGAAAATTATAAGGCGACACGCGATTATTCTACAACATATTCGTGATGAATATTCACATGATCATTAAATTAAATTCTACATTTCGTTGCGTCTTATTATTTTCTAGTTTCAAATTTTGTCAGATTTCATTCTGCTTTTTCACTCCACCGATGTCAAGATTATGAAGCCCTCTTGTCAATTTTCCTTCGTTCAGTCTTATATTTCACCTTCTTTGAAATGCATGTACACATATCAATATGAAAAAGTGATTATGTATAGAAATATCAATTCTCTGGTGTGATAGAAATTAATGCAATTCTCTTCTTTCACTTACTGAATCCAAATTCAACTTGTTTTGACTTGGTATTTTAATATCAATAAGATCGATGAAATAAATTCTGGTGAAAATGTATACGAAGTGCAGGAAATTTATAAACAAATTCTATGGAAGATCGATTTATCAATTATTACAAAAGACAGTATTTACTATTTATAGATAGACTAAAAGTGTTCTAACAACAAATATTGGTTTTTAATATTCAACTTATGACTTATGAGGTGATAAAATGTCAATTGTTGACCAACTTCACTCTTCTGTTATAATATCGACAATTCTTTCTAGGAATTTAGGAATGATCAAAGGCAAATTATATTTCGGCAGAATTTGAACCCATGATTTTAGTTTCATAAGCTGTAGTTCATTATTTGAAGTTAATCAATACGAAATTTCTAGACAGAAATTTATGATCCGACAGTCATTCGACAAATGTCAATTGTGTGTTTGACTGAGCTTCTTTGAGATATATTACGACCAAAATAATTCTGACTTTGCCCTCTAACTATTTAACCTAACAAATACTTCCCACTGTTTACTCCATTTAAATTTCAGTAGACTTCAACTTCGGTGATATCTGTAGTTTAGCATGAATTCTTAATTAATACTAATTTGTCTTCTTATTAGCTGGATGATTTCAACTGATTAATTAGTTATTATGTCTCACTCTCTGTGCGTCACTTCCAAGCACTCTATCTTACCTCCTTCTTCCAAGATCCTCAGATGTGGGCTTATTTGCCGACACACCAATAGAATATGGTATTGTAATCCCTTATAGAATTATGTATTTTTATGTTGCATATATGTTTGAATTAACTCGAAAGTCAATTTCAGTAAAGAAACCCAAAATAATTTATATATATCACATATTCAAAATGGGATTTTAGATTTCTTTCCACCCTAATTTAACGTAAGTAGGAATAGCAGGATGCCAGTAATACAAGATAAAAGGAGACAACCAAAAGTTGAGGGATGTGACAATAAGTGAGATGAAATTCTTGTTGCTGTTATCGGCCAATACTATATATATATATATATATATATATATATATATATATATATATATGGGACATGAAATAAGGTTTAACGTAAAAACAAGAAGGGTTGAAACCAAGTTGTAGCAAATAGATAAATCGACATACTTGCCTACAAGACAGAGGTGGAAAATCTTGCGTTTCTACGAATCTGATTTTATCATTTTGGAGCTTGAAGAATTTTTTATCTGAAAGTGAAAAAAAAGAAACAGTATAAATAAATAATTAATATTTAATTCCCGCGTGTTTATTACGTTTATATTATTCCTTTTTTAACTTCTGTGAACTGTTTCATTGAACTTCCTTGGCGCGTGATATGAATATTTGATAAAGCTCAAATGCATTATGGAATTAAAAATATACGTATCGCTCCTCATGTATATTTTTAAATCTTTCAATAATTTCACTCATTAAGCAGGTTAAATCGAGCAATAATGCAGATATAAGCCGAAACCCGGAAGGAAGGTTGTTGTGCTGGAATAAATATTTGACATTTTATTTGTGTATTTGTTTGCGATTTTCTTGGTGTGAACTCGTGTGGTGAAAACGATTTTGTTGTATCTTAGGAGAACCCATAGACCCAAAATAAACACACGCTTTGCTTCAGTTTCATTTCTTTATTATTTTTCGACAATTGATTAACTGTTCAATCAACTGACTAATCGATTGCTTGATCAATCATTCAGTTAATCAATCAGTCAGTTGTGCTTGCCAACGTCCTTCATTCAGAAGTATTTGAAACAAACCTGAAGCAGACCTGGAATGGAGAGAGAGCATGTGATAGACGGAGTCGCTCGAGGTGTGGGACGAAAGGACTTAGGCAAACATAACTGATCGTTTGATTAACCTGATCAGTAATCAAATAATCGATTTTGGTTAAATATGCAAGCAACTGACGAATTATGAACAAAGAAGTAAAACTGAACCAGTGCATGTTTATTGTTGGTGTAATGACCTCCAAGATATAACAAGATATTTTAGAATATATTAACTTTGTCATTCTATATGATTTTAAAGCTGCTTGTGTTGATTTCAAAGTTTAACGTTAGCGGAGTTACTTATATACCGATAATATAGACACTTCGACCAAGTCTAGTAGTCTACACACAAGTCTGCATTTCAATAAGCAAAAGCCTGCTGCGTTGTAAGACTATTTCTCACAGTTTGGAAATAAATATGAAGTTTGAAATAAATATGAAGAGAACGTGTGCCTGCGAGTGTGCAGATGGTGAGTTTGTGTCGCTGTGTATATGTTTGTGTAAGTCATTAATGCCCTGAGGATCAAATCGTAGGTTTGTTTATTCGAATGTGCCGCATAAATGTTACTCATTATTACATGCTGTTTTCCCGTCTGAATACGTACATATATAGTACTATATACATCTGTGTGCGGCAAACATGTATGTCTTCCAATCCTAACATATATGATAGGTGTGTGTGTATATATATATGTAGATATATCCTTCATAAATATCAAACATTTTAAGCATATACGGACACACACAACATTCACACGCACGTGTGTATGTATATATATATATATATATATATATATATATATACACATATGTGTGTATGTATGACGTCTTGTTCCCTTTATGCATGTATATATATATATATATATATATATATATATATATATATATATATATATACACATATGTGTGTATGTATGACGTCTTGTACCCGTTATGCATGTATATATATATATATATATATATATATATATATATATATATATATATATATATGATACAGAAATAAATTTATTTCTCAAACGCGTGATAATGCTATAAATAGCGTGATCAGGATAAATTAACCATATAATGCAGAAAAATACGTTGCCGGCCATCCATACATGGGAAAAAAATCTAGGTAGAAAATGCTAAAATAATTTTATAAAAGACATTTCAGTACCCGTTTCAGTCATGGACACTTTTTTAACTGTAAGTATGGAAAACAATTAAATCTTAGAAAAATTTTAAAGAAAAAGTTTTTGAAAAGAATATTTTCACAGTGTTCAAATACAAGTGGTATTTTCCTTGTTTCTGCCTGTCTCTGTCTCTCTTGTTTACTCCTGTGGGTCGTTGGGAATTCCTCCTCCTCCCATTTTTACTCCTTTTCTTCTTCTTCTTCTTCTTCTTCTTCTTCTTCTTCTTCTTCTTCTTCTTCTTCCCTACCATGAATTCACAACGACCTTGAACCCACAAGAATAGATAAGACAAACAGAGAAAGACAGAAAGAAGGAAAATGCCGCTTGTATTTGAATACTATGCAAATATTCTTTTAAAAAACTTTTCTTTTAATTTTTCCCAAATTTAATTGTTTTCCATACTTACAATTGAAAAAGTCTCATTGACTGAAACCGGTACTGAAATGTTTTTTATAAAATTATTTTAGGATTTTCTACCTTGACTTTTTTCCATATATATCAACTCGTGTGTTCTTTTATATATACATATATGTGTGTGTGCGTGTGTGTGTATCTGTGTGTGTGTGTGTGTGTGTATGCATGTATGTATGTATGAATATATATATATATATATATATATATAATTATTTAATTGAACGCGACGCATCCATTTACAAGTAAGTTTATCTTTACCTTTTTGATGCGACTTTCTCCTCTATACCGTTTTCTTCCTCCATCTTCTCTAATACCCAAATGAACGGACGCATTTTCTCTCTCTCTCTCTCTCTCTCTCTCTCTCTCTCTCTCTCTCTCTCTCCCTCACTTCTATCTTTTTCTCTTTTCAAACAAGTGTTCCACCCAGCGTTCACTATTTTCCTTTCGTTCTGGTCTCCGTGTTTGTTTTCGTTCGGTTTCCTTGTTTGGCTCCAATGTCATGTTTTTTTTTCCTAACTTTGACCCTACATAAATCCTAAATTTTATTTTAGAATTTATGCGAGCAACTGTCTTTGAAGGCACATACTGTCGTTCAATGTTCGAAATGCGGAGTAGATAGACAGGTTACTTCTCCTATTTTACATGTTTCTCGTTGTTTACGTATTTTATGTCGTTTGCACCCTTGGTGACGTCCTGTACACATATATGCATCTATATATATATGGGTGTGTTTGTGTGTGTGTATTTATATATATATATATATATATATATATATATATTATATTATATTATATTATATTATATTATATTATATTATATTATTTATTATGTATGTATGTATGCTTTATTTGTGTGCATATATCTGGAATATTTTCGTAAAAATGCACTCCACAACGATTTGCTAATCAAGCTACTGATATTTTCTTTTACACAAATATGATTTCTTGATTTGATATCTGCCATAAATTCAGTGACCAACGAACGGTAGGACATAAAATAAGGTAAGGGATTATTTTCTCATCAAATAATTTAATAAATCTTGATAAATGGATAAAAAAGAAAAGAAGAAGAAACAAGGCCAATGACAAAAGGCGCTGTTTAAGAAAAACATCATTTTATTTTTTAGAATGTCTACATAAATTTAACGATTGCATCAATTTCGAATGGTCTTCTTACCAATTATTCTGCCAAAGTGACTTAAATTGTAACCTCTTGAATCATATATAAATGTACATCTTTCTCTCTCTCCCTCTTTCTCTGTCTCTTTATTATGTCCCTTTCTCCTACCTCTCTTTCTCACATTACTTTTTCTCTATTTTGAACGCTATCTTTGTTTGCATGATGTCTGTAAATATGTGTATTTACATATGTATGTTTGTATTTATGCATATGTGTATGCATTCATGAATTCCATAGATGTACATCAATTTATCTGTGGCAGTGGGCATATACAGTACATATACAGTACATAAATGTGTGTATTTATGTTTGAATTCCTGATGCATTCAACTATCGATAATTATGATTGTATATTATTATTATTATTATTATCATTATTATTATTATTATTATTATTATTATTATTATCATTATTATTATTATTATCAATGTTAATAAAGAAATCAATATTATTGTTATTATCAATGTTATTACAGTTGCAATCCTCATTATCATCCTCATCATTATTTGAATTTGCTGTCCATAACATACACATTTCTATGGATACATACACATACAAATATACATAAACGTGCACACACACACACCGTTTGATACATGCATACATACATACGTACATACATACATACATACATACATACATACATACGTACGTACATACATATACAATATGTGTCATAAGAAAATAATCCTTTCTTTTGTAACTTGGGGAGCGGTAAGTTGACTACATCGACCCCAGTACCTGACTGGTACTTACTATAACGAGTTCGAAGGTATGAAAGGCAAAGCCGACCTCAGCGGAATTTGAACTCAGAACGTAAAGACAAACATTTTGCCGGGTGTGCTAACGGTTCTGCCAGTTCGCCGCCTTAAACATACTGACCCCTAGAGCCGGTTTCCCAGTTTCCATGGCGTATATATTTCCCATCGAGACAGGACGCCTGTCCGTCACAGGATTACTCATTTTCGCCGAATGAACGGACGGGCACAACGCGAAATGAAGTGATTTGCTCAAGAACACAACACGTCGACGGATCCAGGAATCGAAACCACAATCCTACGATCATGAATCCAACACCCTAACCACTAAACTACCCGCCTCTGGGAAGGCATAAGAAAATAATACGATCGCAAATCAACAATAAACACCCTGGATTATCGACCCAATTGCGAGAAATATCTCCTTCGTTCTAACACCCTTCACAACATTCTAGTTCTAATAGATAATCCACACCCATTCATACAGTCTTCCGGAAAACTGTTTCATCGAAAGAAATGAAGCCTAAGTTACAACCGTATTCCTGACGTGCAGAAGCTGATGATATAAATCTTAAAAATAAACTGTTGATGGGAAGAGTTTAAAGGTACATCTTGAAGCATGTTTTCTCAAGCAGTCCTACTGTGCTGGGACAGAACTTACCTACATTGAATTGAACCTCAATGTAAAGTGTAAACCAAACTTAGATAGAAAGAGCAATGTATTGGTTAGATGGTTCAATAATCAAGAAGTTTGTGAAAATGGATTTTGTCGAGTTATACCATTCTCTTTCCAAAACAATATTTGTTATTTAGTAATAATTTGTTAAATGATCTAAGAATATAGGTGTGACAAAGACATCAATACCATTATATTCACTATCTGCTTACAGGTAATGGTTCGGTTGGAGTAAATAACAATCAGATCTGACAGTTTCGTTCGATGTCTCTGCATGGTCACATAATACTACAGTGATACATTATGTATTATACCCAGCGCATCCTCAGTTATACTTTTACCAGAAGAAATATCGGAACGACTAGTTGTGGCGTTTTCGCTGAATCACAAAGTGTCTATGGGCATATCTTTTATCTTTTACTTAAGCCATTGGACTACGGCTATGCTGGAACAACACTTTGTAGGATTTTAGTCGAACGAATCAACCCAGTGTTATTTTCTTTCTATTTAAGCCTGGTACTTGTTCTATCGATCACTTATGTTGAACCATAAATTATGGGGGCGTAAACACATCAACACCGGTTGTGAATCTTTGATGGGGGACAAACATAAACACGTACACACACACACACACGACACACATGCACGCATACACACACACACGCACACATGTATATACAGTAATACCTCGACTATCGAGGATGTTACGTGGTCCCTCACCCCGTGATAGGTGAAAATCAGTGAGGTATATATTTTATTGTAAATACAAAACTAAAGCGCGGAGGATTCGACGTAAGATTAAATAATAAACCATGATAGGCGAACCGTGATATGGCGAGGGATTACTGTATACACATATACATGTGTGTGCATGTGTGTGTGTGTGTGTGTGTGTGTGTGTGTGTGTGTGTGTGTGTGTGTGTGTGTGTGTATGACGAGCTTCTTTCTGTTTCCATCTACAACATCTATTCACAATACTTTGGTCGGCACGGAGTCATATTAGAAGACACTTGCCCTTCGAAGTCTATACCTTGAGTGGGTTTAATCGACTTACCCCTCCCCCAAAATTGCTGGCTTTGTGCCAAAATCTGAAATCAATATGTACGTGATTTAGGGTCCAATCTCAATGAGTAGCACTTTGGCCAAATGTCTTCTACTATGGTCCCGCGCCACAGGATTTGACCAGAGGACTTGACAAGTCGGTAAAGTTGATCTTGGCCGGATATAAACTCAGAACATAAAAGGGAGGAAAATACTGCAACTTATTTTCCCGAGGATCGAACCTGTGTACAAGCTCACCTCCCGGCAAAAACATATAGTACAGCATTTAAGTGCGTGTGCGTGTATGTGTGTGAGTGTGTATGTGTGTGAGTGTGTGCGTGTGTGTGTATGCAAAGAGAGAGGAAATTAATACAAATTTTCATAGTGTACCACTCACACATACACACACATATACACATATAATATACATGTATATATGTGTGAGTCTGTGTTTGTATTTACGGGGAGAACGAAAACAAAGAAAGAAAGAAAGAAAGGAAGAAAGAAATAAAGAAAGAAAGAAACATGTCTTCGAATTTGTCGTTTCGCTGTACGTCACTGAAAAGGAAATTGACAAAAATGTTTCTATCTTAAGAGCTATGTTGCAAGAAATTATATTATAATAACAATTTTTCTGTAACTCGCTTCTTTTCTTTCATTGTATTCTTTATTAACTGTGATGCACGAAGTTAATGTATTTCTACACACAGACCAGAGACCATCGAAAAATTGTTGGCATTGTCTGTCAGAATTTAGAATTAATCATGTAAAATGTCGAAAATTCAGGAGATGATTAAATGAAACTTGATCACTTAGAGTCGGTCTGCGTACACGTGGGAAACACAATGCAATAAATGTAGTTACAGAAATTATATTATTATTGACAGAAATGTACATTCATGTATGCACACCTACATACGATAGCGCGTACACTCACATATACACACACACACACATACACACACGCAGCGGCATAATAATATCTGTGTGCTTGTGATATATTACAGTTCATTTACTGTGATTCATTACAAATGGCCATATATTTCGCTCTTGCAAAAGAACGTGCTTTTCGGGGGTGACTGGTGGAATATATACGAAAATATGCTAAGACTTGTTTGAACCCATCTGTTTTCTAGATATAAATAATGAAAATAAAGGGATTTGAAATTAGACTCACATGGAGTGTATACTAGTGTATTACTGTTAAAACGATTGCAATTACGTTAGAAAGATGACGAATGTGGTGTGTGGGAGCTGAAAGATGAATGAATACATTCAGTCATGAAGTAATAAATAAAGTAAAGGAAGCTTGTAATCCAATGCTGAAGGGGTAATAAGGAATAAATTTATTTGTTTAAGAAGAAATATAGAAACCTCGTCAAGGGACAAATGGAAGTCATTTAATTGTTCGGGGGAGAAAATTTATATATTTGAGAGTCAGAACGGCCAATGGAATGTAGCTTATTTATCAGAATATATACAAGGAATATGAGTATGTGTGCGTGAGTATGTGTGTGTATTATGTGTGTTTATGTGTGCATGTGTGTGTGTGTGGGGGGGGGCGTGTGAATAAGTGCATACACTTTTAGAGAAATAAGAATTAATTTTAGAGAAATATGAAAAATAAGCATAAATAAGTAGATAGATATTATGAGGAAGTGTTAATTGGTTAGAAGGCATGTTGCTGATACACCGAATCTGTAACCAAAAAGTGGTGTGAGTGGGTTTGGAGAAAGTGGAATAATAAAATGAAGGCAACTGAAAATTAAAGAAAAATAAAGACACGGAGGAACACTTTTGTGACAGAAGATAATTAACAAAAGATGTATAGATTATCTTCAGGATGATGGAACTCATTTGTGTGAAGGAGTGGAACAAGAACAAACTCAAGACTTAAACTAGAAAAATTTACACAGAAGTGAATGCGTAGCTTTAAAAGTTGGATGAGTGAAAATTACGTTGCAGTCAACAAGATGGTTTCATGAGTGTCACTATATAGGTACAAATGTAGTCATATCAATGTACACTGAAAGACAGTGAGTGTTTTAAGCTGTGGAGACAATTAGCAAATTTAAGATAACAAAATCGGATATTATCTAAAGAACCCTGAAGGCATAATAATGCTTCTATACATGATTGAAGTTGACATGTTAAGGGGAAGCAATTGACATAAAGAAAGTAGTTATATAAAGTAAAGTTTTTTTTCTCTGGAGAAACTTTAACGAATTAAGACATTTTCTGGTCAGATTCAATGGAACAGGTTTAACATAGAAATAAATATTTGTAACGGGAACCTACGATCTTACTTTAAAATCTTTGCTGTAAATTTCAACAAATCAACAACATACTTAATTGATTTCTAAAGCTCTGATAGTTGGAAACATACCACCATCTGTAACAAATCAGCTTCTATATAATTTAATATATAATATTATTGTCAACGACACTATGTCTTCATTCCCTTCATTGGTATTGACTTCCGGTTCATAAATTGCAAATGTGTATGTGAGTGTATCATTTGCACTTTTACTGATGACTGATGTATTCATTCACGTATCGAAATATTTAGTGAAACCTAGAATAGATATACTTTTGTTTCTTTAAACTACAGACATTCTACATAACTAATCGACTTTTTAAAAATAGAAGTGAATTGTCTCTGAACTTACACTCTTCCATTACGGAGAGGGAGGGACATCATCAGATAATGTAGTTTTTAATCCTGCTTATAAACATACACCCTATTTTGCTTATTGTACTTCTCAACTAGTATTATCCTGTTATTTAAACAACATATCAACAACTATGACACCATTGTTTCTTTGTTAAAATAATTGTAAATCTCTCAGCTTTCAAAATTAAAGTGTTATAATCAATGGTGAAACAAACAGAGAAAGAAGCATGTCTTCGAATTTGTTGTTTTGTTGTACGTCACCGAAAAGCAAATTGACAAAAGCGTTTCTATCTTAAGTGCGACGTTGGAAGCAATTATATTTTTCTCTAATTCACTTCTTGCTTACATTGTATCCTTAATTTTCTATAATGAACGAAGATATCTTTCTAGCAGCAGCCATGATATCATCGCGTCTTTATAACCGGGGCATGTCTTTTCTCTTTCCTTTATTACTCTTTGAGTGGTCTGACACAGTAATTGAGCTGCGTTCATGCTGGAGCACTATCGTCAAAGTTTTCAACGATCAAATCTCTTTTCAGCTGTTATTAACTGAAGTTAATCAGTCAAACGGTAAATTTATCAGGCAGGAATCTATATAAGGCCACAGAATCACACACACTCATATATACACACCCATATCATCACGCACGAACACACACATTAACACACTCACGCAAAAGCACGCACTCACGAATATATATACAGAGAGAGATGGCTAATACACACACACGCATATGTGTGTGTGCGCGCGTGCGTAAACACATATGTGTGTGTGTGTGTGTGTGTGTATTTACTCATGCGACTGACTTGAATAAAATGAGTGTATATATATATATATATATATATATATATATATATATATATATATATATATATGAGTGTGCGTGTTTGTTTGTGTGTGTGTGTGTGCGTGAGCAGGTGTGTGTGTGTGTGTGTGTGTGTGTGTGAGTGCAAAAGTTGGTGTGCCTGGGCTTGAGCGGGTGTATGTGTGTATGTGTACAGACACACTTACATTCAGTAGATTTTGGTACGTATTGCAATTACTACTCAATGTACTAGAAGCCTGTTTTCGAAAATGGTTTTGAAAATGGTTCGAAAATGGTTTAGTTTTCGAAAATGGTTCTAGGTTCAAATTCTACCGTGGTCAACTGTGCCTTCCATTATTTCGGGGTCGATAAAACGAGTACCAGTTGAACACTGGGGTTAATGCAATCTGGCCCAAGGCCAGCAACTAGTCAATATTTGAAATCAATACTTGACGCATATATCTGGAATAATTTTTGCCTGTTATAATAGCTTGTTTAGTAACTTAAATTGTCAGCGCCATAAAAATATAATGAATTATTTCGTATTTTTTTGCCATGTTATATCAATTGCTGTTTAAATATTATTATTATTATTATTATTATTATTATTATTATTATTATTATTATTATTATTATCGTGGACCCGTTTGAAAGGGCTAAAGACAGACACTTCCCTGTTTGGCCAAGCCTTCATCAACTTTTTCAAGTTTCACTTGCAAAGGAAGTTGAGAGTGGAGAGGGAAGTGTTGCCTTGTAGCAAGTTTTTTGAAAGGTGGGTGAATGCTGGAAGAATAGCGAGTGTGAAAGGACCAATTCTGAGCGTGCACCTGTAAAAACAATGAGAAGTGTTCTTGCCCTGTTTTTCAGGCACCCGTGGTTTTTGTGGGGTTTTCCACTAGGTCCTTAAAACGCCTCCCCTATTGGGAGTTTTAAATTGTTTAATTTTTAATCGTTATTTATATTATTTAGTCGTTGTAAAACCCATTCTTCTCTTTTCCTGTTTTTGTCTTTTTTTATGTTGTTGTATGTCTTTTAGTGTAATGTTATGTGAGCCCTTGTGGCCAATAAAAGAATTAATTATTATCCTCATCATCATAATTTTTATTATTGGTATTAAGTAGGACACCATTTGATCACGTTTACAGTCTTTTTCTCTTCATATGTTCCTTTTCTTTTTGGCCGAACCTAAAATGCCTTTGCAACGTTTCCCCCCATTAAGTCAAGTTTCTGACGTCGCCAAACAAAATCAGGAAGTGAATATCATAGAATAAGAGGCGTACAGATGATGGTGTGCTGATGATTATAATGATGATGACGATGAAGACGTTGTTCCTGATGCCCACGATGATAACGATCAGGATGTTGATGATGTTATCGCCCAACATGAATGAAAGTTAGGCAATCACGAAGCCGAGAGAACCAAGGCAAAAATGCTGTAGTTATTATTATTATCATTATCATTATTATTATTATTATTATTATTATTATTATTATTATTATTACTATTATTATTATTATTGTTCAGTAGTTTTATTTTGATAACGTGCTTTCACTTCACTACCGAGCGCAGCTCTGTGCGCCTTGGGTATGTGCTGTGGTTTGCTGTGGTGCTCTTATGTTTACTGTATTGAAAGTGTTTTGCGTAGAATGTGTGCAGTACCCAGTAGTGCAATTTTCTGTATGTTACATATATTTGTAAGTCCTGGTATTTTTGTTATGTATTTGTCTGAATATTTTTTTATTATACCTAAGGTACCTACTATGATAGGAATTGTTTCTGTTTTTAGATTCCACATTCGAGTTATCTCTATTTCCAGGTCTTTGTATTTTGAAAGTTTTTCCATTTTATTATTATTATTATCATTATTATTATTATTATTATTATTATTATTGTCGTTACTGTAATTGTTGTTGTGGTGGTGGTAGTGGTGGACAAAGATGGTGGATTTTTTTTTTATATCTTAATGAAACATTTTGCTTCTGTTGGCGGCCTGCTGGCATACAAAGGAAACCTTTCTAGCACAGCATTGAATAGACTCTGGCGGCAATAACAAAATCTTTTTATAATCATCATCATCATCATCATCATTTGTGTTGCCGTTTCCATTATTTTTGTTATTACTAATTATTGTTATTGCAGAGAACTGGCAGAATTTTTCGAAGGTCGGACGAAATGTTTCACTCCGTATCTTCCGTCTTTACGTTTTGTGTTCAAATTCCCTTGAAGTAAGCTTTTCCTTTCACCCTTTCAAGATTGATAAAATAAAAGACGAGGTGAGCACTGGGTTCAATGTAACCGATTTACACCCCATCCAAACTTCATGCCTTGTCCCTAGAGTACAAACGAGAATTATTATTAGTGTTGTTTATGTGTTGTTGTTGTTGTTATTGTTGATGTTGTTGTTGTTGTACTTCTTCATCATCATCATCATTATTATTATTATTATTATTATTATTACCTCCGCCTTAACGAAAGCAGATATATTGTTTTCAGTCGTATTTGTTTGTTTCTTTCTTTGACGTGGACAAGATTTCTCAACAAACGCTGGATGGATTCGGATGAAACTTTCAGGCATGTTTGGCCTCATGAGTGTCGCGAACTGATTAGACTTTGGGATCGATCCGGTACCGGACAATGATTATTATTATTTATTATTATTATTATTATTATTATTATTATTATTATTACACAAAAACACACAACTTATGATGGAAAGTGTCAGCTGTCTACAACAAGCAGTCTGAGGTGATACCTGTTTACTGGTCACGATTCAAGAACCCGGCGGAGAATTCTTATAGCGCCAAGCAATGCTGTCTTTTGTAGATGTTCTACCTTCACATTTGCACCAATCTTTTTCAGACATGTTCGTAGTTGAGTGTTGTTATTTCCAAGTGCACCAATTGCTATTGGTATCATGTCTACTCTCTTCATTGACCACAACCTTCGTATAGCCCACTTCAAATCGTCAGAGTTGTTTATATTTTCTTCTTCTTTCACATTGATCTTGTTGACACCGGGGCATGCCATGTTATATTTTTTTATTCATCACAACAACGTCCGGTTTCCTATACTTGGTCAGGTGATCACACTGCATCATTGCATCTGACAGGATTTTGCAATTCTCATTTTCGGTGACTCCTTCTGGTGTTGAGCTGATACAACGTCTTTGCTCTTTGTAGGCCGTGATTTCCTCTGGCTTCCCAGTGATTCATTCTTGCCACATTGTCATGCCATCTTTTGTATTCGCGTTGTGCCATTTTCGGGCATTCGCTAACGATATGCCATACCGTTTCACCCTTATAACCACACGTTGTATATTTGTCGCTATCGGTAGTCTTGTCTATTCTGCGCTTCATATAATTGGTCCTTAACGCTTGTTCCTTAGCTGCGCATATGAGTGACTCTGTCTCTATCATCAGATCATTCCTTCTTATCCATAGCTACCGGTGCTCTGCGTCCGTCTTGACGTTCACATCTCTTACAAACTGACCTTACATTTTCTTTTCCTTCCAGGCTTCTTAATTTGTTTCATTTTTTTTTTGTTTGTTTATTTCTTGTTTTAATTTTTCTTCAGTTACACAAATTTCAGTTTTGATGACGCCGGTTTTCTTCGTGTGTTTCAAAAGTGGCTCCACGACATTTTTTTAGATACCAGCATAGGCTGTTTTCCTCTGCTTCGATATAGTCCTGGCACCAGATCAAGCCTCTTCCACCTTCCTTCTTCTGGACAAATACAACCTATCGGTGTCACTCTTATGATGGAAGGCTCCGTGTAATGTCAATAATTTCCTGGTGTTGTTATCCATTTTCTTCATTTCTCTCTTTTGTCATTTTATAATTCACTCTCCATATCGAAGTGATGCTATCGCCCATGTATTAACTACTTGGAGTTTATTCCATCCAGTCAATTTTGAGTACAGTACCAACCTCAGTCGTCGGAATCCCCCATCCTCAGTTGCTTTTTCATTTCCTTTTCCATTATCTCGTTGACCTCTAGTACACCAAGTTATTTGTGTCCTTCGTTTGAATTGGCTTAATCAAGTCTATATTCGATAATTCTATCCCTGCTAAAGATTGTTCCTTGCCTCTTTTTAGGTAGATTATTCCGCACATTTTAAGTTCAAATTCTATTCTCATATAGGTACTAAAACAGTGGACAGTGTTCACGAAGGAACTCACTTGTATCTCATTTTAACCATACAGTTTCAAATCATCCATGAAAAGGAGGTAGTTTATTGTTTGATTATAATAATTATTATTATTGTTATTATTATTATTGTTATTATTATTATTATTATTATTATTATTATTATTATTATTATAATTAAGCGACAGAGCAGTGCATACTATCGAAGTGAAACTGGAGTAAAATATAGGAAGTCTAATATTCTCATCATCACAACCATATGTGCACGACACTGTGATCTCATATCAAGATACACAGCGCATGACTTGGCAGTTGGGACCCAGTTAGAATTTTTTTCAGGTGGAGTGGCCCATCCCGCTCGAAGAGTACTTGGATAAGGCTTGTTTAAGGATGTTTGAACGAAACACTAATGTTTCCAGAGGTGAATTATTCAAACCCAAGACATTCCTCTCAACACATGGCTCTGATGCTCCCCCACTACGTCTGCTTGTTATCAGAGATGCACATGTCGTCAGCCACCAAGAAACATGCTTAACTGTTTAAGGTCAAATAACTGACAGGCAAATCTGTGATATTGAGCAGAATATTTGTTGTAGCCCATCTTTTACATCAAGACGAAACATGTACATGATCGCATTTCCGATCAGTCAAGATCAGAAGCCCTGAGAGAGACTGCCTGCTACTGCATCAGGGCATTTTATAAATAAAATAATAATAATAATAATAATAATAATAATTATTATTATTATTATTATTATTATTATTATTATTATTATTTTATGTTTGACTTTTGTTTTGCATTTGTACAAGTTGGATCCAAGTCTCACCCAGAGACCTCAAGAGACAACAAGTTAGAAGTTCATGTAGGTGTTATGCCTAGGGTACCATATATTTGCATTTGTACAGTTTTGTTCAAGTGAATGTTTAAGAAACCATAAGAAAATTATGTGTTTGCTTTAAAATTTGAGATCACATAGACATTATTTTACGTAGGATATGGGCAGTTCCCATGAGCACTATCTTTTGAACTTCAGCCATTTTGGGGTTTCCTGGTATCTGAGCTAGGTAGTAATCAGCCCGTTTCGCTGTCATTCCCAGGGCACCTATGAAAATAGGTATTGTTTTCGTCTTCAGATTCCACATTATTATTATTATTATTATTATTATTATTATTATTATTATTATTATTATTATTATTATCATTATTATTATCATTATTATTATTATTATTATTATTATTATTATTATTATTATGTTGTTGTTGTTTTTTTTCTTCTTTCTTCAAATTTTCTTCCATTTCTCGCCGAGTGTTTTCCGTACACCTAGCGCAGAGAAACTCGTTGTATGCATTCCCAGTTTACACACGCAAATTCACAGGTAAAACATGTATTTAAGAAAACAAACAAAAAAATTCATGAATGGATGTTGTTTTCATAGCGATAATGCTCTTCTCAGTACATGAGTCGTTCCAGTTAGCACGATGTTTTGCACTTCCTCTAGGGATGGTAACCCTGGTATCATTTTCAAATAGGTTTCAGTACCTTTTTTAATCATTCCTAGAGATCCTACAATCACTGGTATGGTAGTCGCCTTGAGGTGCCACATTTTTTTCAATTTCTATTAGCAAGTCTTTATATTTACTGAACTTGTCAAATTCTTTCGCCGCTATATTATGATCACAGGGAATTAATAAACACGTCTTCTTTGTCTGATCTTTTATAATAATATCCGGTTTATTAGCTTTTATAGTCTTATCGGTATGTACGGGGAAGTCCCAGAGAATCGATACATTTTCTCCCTCAGTCACAGCTTCAGGATGGTGTTTATACCATTTGTCAGCGGTTTTGATTTTATAATGCTGACATATTGTCCAGTGTAAATACTAGCCAACTCTGTCATGTCTTGCTTTAAATTCTACAGGTGCTAAGACTCTACACCCTGAGATTAGGTGGTCTATAGTTTCGATCGCATCGTTACAAAATCGGCATTTTGGGTCAGCTCCATTTTTTATCACATTGGCTTGGTAGTTCCAGGTTAATAAGCTTTGGTCTTGAGCAGCCAATATGAAACCTTCACTCTCTGCTTTTAGCCCTGAACTTCGTAACCACTAATGCCTGCGTTTCTGGTCGACATCAACTTGTTTGCTACGAGCAACATACTTGCCATGCAGAGGTTTCTGTTCCCATCTGCTAGCTAATTTTTCATGTGCCTTTGTCTTTGCAATTAATTTTCTTTTCTTTGCAGCAGCAGTTGGCGCATTTCCTTCAACCTGATCAAGCTGGTGGGTATCTAAGAGTTCGGTAGCGAATTTTTTGCTCTCTTTCAGAATAGAGTGAAGTTTTTTCGGTCTTTCATGTTTTTCAACAAGTTTCAGCACCCAATCGTTGGTTGTTTCAAGGTATTTGGCCAGTCCGATTGTGGTGGTTTTGTACGTAAGTTCAAACTGGATCAAGCGTCGACCTCCCTGAGCTCTGGGAAGGTAAAGACGATCCACGTCTGCCTGTGGATGGTGCATCTTATTACAAGTCAGTAGCTTGCGGATTTTTCTATCAATTTTGACTATTTCACTGGTATTCCAGTTAAGCACATTGAAGCTATAAAGAACAACTGGGACTGCTAAGGAATTTATGGCTAACACCTTATTATATGCATTCAGCCCAGACTTCAGAACTGCTCGAACTCTTCTATAACATTCCTTCCTAACCTTCTCTTTCATGCTTGCATGCTGGATACCAGAGCCTTCATTTATTCCTAGGTATTTATAGGTTTGTTCCTGGTCAAGTTCTTTTATTACTGTTTCGACATCTAATTCTATTGAACTTGACTTTACTAGTTTCCCTTTCTTAAAAGTGGTTTTGGCACACTTTTCAAAGCCAAACTCCATCCCCATATCATCACTGAATCCTTTCACAGTATGTAATAGTCCCTGAAGCTCTTCTTCATCTTTGCCATATAGCTTTAAATCATCCATATAAAATAAATGGCTTATTTTCTTGTTGTCAATTTTGTAGCCATATCCTATTCTATTCAGTTCACTTGAGAGTGGTATCAGTGCTATGCAGAAAATTAGTGGTGAGAGCGAGTCACCCTGGAAAATTCCACAGTTTATGCTAATATTGTTTGAGTACAATACTCCATTAGAATGATATAATTGCAGCTTCGTGTTCCATAGTGACATATTATACCTTAAGAAATCTGAAATCACAGGAGAAATTTTGAAATTATTATTATTATTATTATTATTATTATTATTACTATCATTATTATTAGTATTCAACGTTTGTTAGTTTCAAGAAAATTTCTACTGCATCAACTGCTACACCTCAGTGTTGCTTAGTATTGTTATTCTCATTATGCTTATTATGTTATCATCATCATCATTATTATTGCTATTTATTTATTTATTTATTTATGTGTTTCAGCCAAGTGGCTGCGGTCATGCTGGTGCACCACTATTATTATTATTATTATCATTATTATTATTATTATTATTATTATTATTATTATTGTTATTATTATTATTGTTATTATTCCATTAGTCGTTAATAACTAGTTGTGTGATGCCTTACAACTTTAATATCACAAAACGCCCAGAAGAGTCGGAAGAGTCGGAGGTGGAAGAGCCAACAGCAGCAGCGTCATCAGGGTTCAAGAATTAGAAGAGTTAGGGAAATGCATAGAGAGGATGGAGAAGTGTCAGTCATGCCGACCATAAATGCATGAGGAAAGGGAAGAATTTATAGAGAAAAAGGAAGTGAAATAGTGTAGTTAATAATGTTTCCATTTGGTGCTGCTTGACTGGAGCTTCCTGTAACTGAAGCCCCCTTGAGATAAAAGTTAACCTAAACAATATCTGGCCTTGTTCTGCAGCTAAATTATATGTTTGAGCTGTAATCTTATCTTCGCCTCTTCATAAGTAGAAACGCACAAGTAAACCGTATCAACAAACATTTACGTACACACAGACATACATAAATACATATTTATCTATATCCATAAATTTGTATATATATATATATATATATATATATATATATATATATATATATATATATATATATATATGACGTTGACCACTAACGTGGACATTTAATGTGCTAGAAAAAGATCACATATTGTGTCTAAAAATAGAGCACATTAAATGTCCACGTTAGTGGTCAACGTCATATATAAAAATGTACTTTAATCCCCTGAGATTGCAGATACTGTTTCTGAATCTCTTTGATTCTTTAAATGTGCTAGCTTCCTGGTAATTAATCGATATTAATTAATATATGATTTTTTGCCATTTGTTAATAATAATATATATATATAGATAGATAGAGAGAGAGAGAGAGAGAGAGAGAAGGGGGGAGAGAGAAAGAGATATGTGCGTACGCTCACTCGTGATTTGTTATACAAAAAGTGAACCAGCGTACATCGCTATGCGGAGTTCAAATATAAGTGTGTGTGTGTGTGTGTGTATGTGTGTGCATGTGTGTGTGTGTGTGTGTGTGCGTATTTATGTGTTTGTATGCGCACGTGTGCGTGTACGCATGCGTGAGGAGGGTGAAAAAGGTGTGTTTATATAATTTGTATAAATGCCAAAATGCAATTTAGATATGAGTTACTACGAGTGTCGTCCTCGTATAACATAGTAATAGGGTGACCCTATATAGCGTGCCATGTACAACACTCTGATAGATGCGCCTGAAAGAGTTCGATATAATATCTGAGCATAAAAACTTAAGCGGTTCACAGTTGTGAAATCTTGTTTTTATCAGATCACACTTACCTCTGTAGTGATTCGATGCATTCTTCCAATCTAATTATAAACTCTATATTTGGAATTTCCCACATTTTCAAAGAGAGTCTGTTTACACTGGAACTACTAGAAACATTTCTTTTGCAATATAAACTAAGTCAACTTCCTGTCTTCACTATGGAACTAAAGCTACTGCGTTTCCATTTAAGACATGTTAGGTACGTGTATGTGTGTGTGAGTGTGTGTATCAGCTCCTGCTACTTAAAGTTTCGAAGGTTCATGGATCTCATTCGGTTCTACGTATCTGATGAGGTAGATTCGTTCTACGACCCTACGACACTTTAAGTTTTTTGGACCCGAATCAAGCTGTTATTAACTAATATATGATGCAACTCCAACAAAGTTAAGCTACAAAGTTGACTAGACACATATCCATTTTGAAAGGTAACCAAACACCACGTGATTGAATGGAAAGTAATTGAGAAATCCATACTTTGTATGAATGGATTGAATAAATGTAGGCTTTGTTTAGCTGAAAGAGCTGTTCAGATCTAAGATCCCTAACTTTTTACTGAATTTCAGGTCAGAAATGTCAGTGGTTGCATGCATATGTAAAAATATGTTTTGAAGGAGTGGAAAAATCCACCTATTCCTAACCAACTTGATATGCTTCCAGCCTTATCATTTAAGGCCTAAGGGGGGATAACTCCTATACCTTTTTACTTTTGATTTTGTACTTTTTACTTTTACATTTTAGTTTTTGTGTTTTCGTTTTCCGTTTGTTATTTTTCGTTTTCTCTTTGTTTGAACTTTCTGCATTTTCTATATGCTGCCTTCTCATTTTTTCTTCTATCATTTCATTCTTTTAGTTCGTTATGATATGTGGTTTGCGCCAGAAGAATATGTTTCAGTATTTCTCAACATATGACACTATTAGTAGCGCTTAAATGCATGCTTTGTGCCATTTAAGAAATAATATTTATCTCTTACCAGATGGAGTACTTGTTGAATTTTCTTTTACGGAACAGTACATTATATATATATATAGGGGAAATTTTAAAAAATAGATATTGCATCTTGGTATGACAAACTGAAATGCATTCAAACATGTCTCTAATACATTCGTATGGGCTTCCTCATTATGGATTGTATAAAATAAGGAATCCCAGGTTATTTTTCCATGCACCAAAAGTAATTGGTACTACAACATTACATATGTTCAAATGAGCGAATCGAGTCTTAACTACTGGGTCCAGACATAAAGTCTATCAACCGTGCATGAGTTTCCCATCTTTAATCTTACTTTTTGTCTGCTGTATATAACGGCAAACTCTTGGGCAACTTTTCTTCTTTCCAGCATCAAGTCTATTGGAATACCTTTAAAACATTCCTCTCGATCATTTATATTCATTTTTCATTCAACAGGTGGAATGTTTAATCAACATTGGTTAACATAAAACTGCCGGCACTCTTTACTGTAGTAGCTAGAGCATTGCTATAACCAGAGAACAGTATCATATCCCAGGTGTGTGCGCTAGAAGCTGACCTATGACGCTATATCAGTCATTATTTATTCATACATAAGGTGTATACAATGCTGAAACACGAACAGTATTGTAGCTATGTCGCTTCTAATTAAGTTTTCGAAACATTAGGTAGAATCTTAATGAAGTCGCAGAACGGCCATTTAAACCTGGGGAATGACTTGCACACACATTGATATTTAAATGTAGATAAGTTGCAGTCTAAACCCACACTCATACATACAGACATATATACTAACATGTACATCCATTCAAACACACACGCATCCATGTATATATGTATGTTTCATATATATAAAGAGAGAGAGAGAGAGAGAGAGAGAGAGAGAGATACAAAGATAGGCAGAGATATATTCTTTTTTTCTTTTAGTTCTTTCTGTCAGTCGACTGCGACCATGGTGGAGAACCGCTTTTAGTGGGACAGTCCGACCCCAGCACTTATTCCTTGTAAGCTTAGTACTTATTCTATCGGTTACTTTTGCTGAACCGCTAATATACGGGGACGTAAACACACCGACATCGATTGTCAATGCGTGGTGGCTGATAAACACAGACACACAAATATATACATACATGTATATATATATACACGACGGGCTTCTTTCAGTTACCGTCTACCAAATGCACTCACAAGGCTTTGGTAGGCCCGAGGCTATGGTAGAAGAGACTTGTCGAAGGTGCCACGCAGTGGGACTGAACACGGAGCCATGTGGTTGGTAAGCAAGATACATACAACACAGCCACTCCTGTGCCTGATATATAGATATATAGAAATTTTTAAATATGCGTGTACATTCGTTTGTGCGTGTGCATTTACACACCGAGAGACACACAAACGCACACGCGTATATATATTTATGCCTATGTATGTATATATGTATGCATTTATGTATGTATGCATGTATGCATGCATGTATATATATATATATATATATATATATATATATATAAGCAATGTTAAATCTCTGAACGAGGTGTTAACAGTAACTGCACGATAAAGTGAAGTATATTTGCCATTTTAATGTGGCTGACCCCTAAGTGTGGATGTTACTGTTGCTTTTAGCCCCAGGAGAACACACAGATATGTGTCGATAAGCCAGCTGGAGGAGATGTTCTCCTGGGGCTAAAAGCAACAGTAACATCCACCCTTAGCGGTCAGCCACATTAAAATGGCAAATATACTTCACTTTATATATATATATATATATATATATATATATATATATATATATATATATATTCTGTGTTAACCTAAAATTATCTAAAACCTGACACGCTGATGTAAACGCACCTAATCGCAAAGGTTTAAATCATGGCCTCAGCGTTGCACTTGAACCTTCACAATGCTAAAACAAAAGGTTAAATCTTTCATTAGATTAGTATCTAAATGAAACTGACAACTTGACTGTGTAACACATATGCTCCCCGATCCGCCTGCCTACATATTTTGTGAATCTCTGGAAGATAACTCCATGACCTGAAGCTCACAGCTAAATTGACGCACCTGATTACAAAGATCTACATCGATGAACAAATTCGCGACAATTACACATCCGAAATTTAATCATTTATTGATTAAATTTTCTACAACACCTCTCCATCACAATCTACGCTACGACCTAATTATCATTAGACATATCTCATCTTACCCTAGCATATGGTAGCATAAGAGACTGCGTAAAGCCACGATGAACTCAAATCTAACTCAGCACATTTTATGATGGATTAGCTGGCCAACACTTCGAAATCGTTGTGCAATATAAATATAGAATTATCAACATGCTTTCAATATCTTTAGAAATGTTCATAAACTAATCATAAACCATTTAATGCGTTAATTTCCCGCTTCACAAAGATGTTGCAAAATTTCGACAAAAATTTCATTGCAACCAATTACATCTCTGTCGGTAATAAAACATAGATATCCAACAGTAATTGATTATCTATGAAACCAATACAAGCAGCCCAAGAGAAATGCGATTGCAGACAAGAAACTAGGAGCTTTTTTCGTAGGAGGTACTCATGATAACAAGTAATATAGAAAGCTACATTATAATCAGTAAACCACACTCTAAAGGCGTACTACATTTAAGCCAAGAATATGTTTTAAATAACTAATTACAAAGAGGACACAAGTAATTACACAGAGGAAAGTACACATTTATTTCGATTCAATAATAAGTGCACTGTCATATCCCTTTTGAAATACGTTCGTTTATGGTTGAAGTGAAATAAAATGTGAAGCATTAACGGTATGCAATTTACTAACTCCAGGCGTCTGACATTATTACAGTCAGTGTAAGGTGACGAGCTTGCAGAAACGTTAGAACGCCGGGCGACATTTTTAGCGGTATTTCGTCTGTTTTATGTTCTGAGTTCAAATTCCGCCGAGGTCGACTTTGCCTTTCATCCTTTCGGGTCGATAAAAAAAGTACCAGTTGCGTACTTCGGTCGATCTGATCGTCTGGCCCTCTCCCCCAAACTTTTGGGCCTTGTACCTAGAGTAGAAAAGATTATTACAGTTAGTGTGAATCTTAACAAATTGGCTCTTTGCTAAGGTTGGTGAGGTAATGCAGAAACTGATGGTGAGACCCTAAAAGGGCCGCAGATCTATTAAGACAGTTCGTCATATTGTTTTCAATGTACAATGAAATAGGTAAAAATGATCTGCTTGTATTGTTCCTACGCAGGTATGTCTGTGTGTCTGTTTGTGTGTGTGAATGTATGTGTGTTTGTGTGTGTGTGTGTGTGTGTGTGTGTGCGTGTGTGTGTGTTTGTAGGTGTTTGTTTTTGCTAATAGAATCATGTATATTTACAAATTACTATATATTTATATAGCAATATATCTCTCTGTCTATCTTTGTCTCTCTCTCTCTCTTTCTCTGTATATATATGATACAAAGATATATACATGTGTGTGTATGTGTTTCAATGGATGTACATGTTAGTATACATGTTTGTGCGCATGAGCGTGTGATAAGATTGCAACGTATCTACAGCATCATGTAGCCGTGAATTGCCACATCCTTAATAAACCCTTTTCATTTGCAGTTCTGATGGGAGTTGAAATTTGAAAGCAACAGGCTACTGCGCAATTCACATATAACTAGGATATCAGATTTAACAAGTGTTGCTGAAGCTTGGCTCGCTTGCTGCTATATTTCTTCATTTCATTTATCATGAGATCGGAATTAAATGAATTGTAAATGTTGAAATATTAAATATCTGCATAAGAAATCCATAAACATAATGGAATTTAATTTTCGCTCTTCACCGTATTTATAATTAGAAATTGCTCTGAGAGTATTACAGAGAATTAAAATATTGGTGAGTGTATTGATCCTCAATATTTCATAATGAATATTGAGTATTTAATAAATCAGTATTCAAGTAGTTCTAAGAGAGAAGAACCGTATTCTCAACTCAGTAGGAATTCAAATGTAGACGTTTTTGTTTTTGCCGAATTCATTATGAGTTGGTAAATGATTATCGAAAATTCTAGTAATGTTCTTATACTTCATATCTATCTAGGAGAGAGAGAGAGAGAGAGAGAGAGAGAGAGAGAGAGAGAGAGAGAGAGAGAGAGAGAGAGAGAGGGAGAGAGAGAGTGGAGGCGCAATGACCCAGTGGTTAGGGCACCGAACTCGTGGTCATAGGATCGCGGTTTCGATACCCAGACCGGGTGTGTGGGTGTTTATTGAGAGAAAGCACCTAAAACTCCACGAGGCTCCAGCACGGGCTGGTGGTGAACTCTGCTGTACTCTTTCACCACAACTTTCTCTCACTCTTACATCCTGTTTCTGTTGTGCCTGTAATTCAAAGGGCCAGCCTTGTCACACTGTGTCACGCTGAATATCCCCGAGAACTACGTTATAGATACACGTGTCTGTGGAGTGCTCAGCCTCTTGCACGTTAATTTCACGAGCAAGTTGTTCCGTTGATCGGATCAACTTGAACCCTCGACGACGTAAGCGACAATCTAGGAGAGACAATGGAAAGCAGGAAAGCTATTCCGTTTCTCATACCAGAATACATCTGCAACTGAGCAGTCAAAAAATTTAATTTGCAGCAATGTGGTTTTGAGTTCAATCGTCTTACTTCACCACCATGGCTAATTGTCTTCTACCAAAGCTATGGCTCGGATATGTTATTTCCATTTTCCGTTGGTCGAGTTAATTCCGCTTAATTCTGCTTAACATCAACGACTGTATCCATGGTGGACTTTCGCAAAATTAGGTTTATATCATTAATGAACAAAATGTGGAGGCTGCACATTCGACGAAAAATAACAGTAATATATGTTTATCTAAAGCCGATAAGACAAATGGAAATATATCTTGTAGCATGTCTTACTTATACAAGGTGGTCATGTTTAAGAGAGTCTTTGTTTGTAGGTTTTGGCTAGACAAAGAATAATCTACGACAAACAAAGCGAACGATTTTAGTTCCTTTTGCTTGTTACAATGCGGAATATTTCAGGTGACGGTTATAATGGCCGACGTGCTTTATATGGACAGTGAAATATGTTCAGGTGCTAGAATAGTGCGAGTTCCAATCGTGGATGTTTCTCATCAAACGAATTCTAGCTGTAGCTATTATTTCCTTTTACACAAAGAATATATGTATTACTGTATTACCTATTCTTACACTGCGTATCAGGCCCGTTCTACTTGAATGCTGTTCCGCTTGGTTTCAGAGAGAACTGAACCGCTTATTACAAGGATGTTAACTGACCAGATAGAAGCCTCATGCACTGGTAACCCAGTCATCACTTACATTTGAATGCCAGTATAAATTTTATATTCTCCACAAAAGCGGCCAACTGGCAGAATCTGTTATTGAACGGCAGGTAGAACTTACGACTATATGTTTTGAGTTCATATTTCGCCGACGTCAACATTGTTTTTCATCATTTCGGGATCCATATAATAAATATCAATTGAGTGCCAAATGTGGGCCTAAATGTGAATCCTTATTTCATGATATCAATCCATTTCTGATAGTAATTTCTAGCAGGACAAAATGGTATGGTATCCTCACCCAACTAATATAATTCGATCATTATACCCTCACCCAAATTATTTATTTTGTTAATTATAAAGTCACTAAAATTATATATCCTTGTTATTAATTGTTTGAAGATGTCAGCTGACACAGTGATGTTTATACCATTGCAAACTATTGTTTTTTTTCTCTAGGCACAAGGCCCGAAATTTTTGGGGAGGTGGCCATACGATTAGATCGACCCCAGTCGACCCCGAAAAGCAAAGTCGACCTCGGTGGAATTTGAACTCAAAACGTAAACACAAACGAAATATCGCTAAGCATTTCGCCCGGCGTGCTAACGTTTCTGCCAGCGTCCCACGCCTTACTATTGTCAAATATTATCTGTTTCTGTATAAAGACTTTAGATGTAATATCTAGTTAAACAAAACTGCAGTGTACATGTTAGCCGGGTCCATAATATTTTGGAAAGTTTATACACCTCAGATATGACACTAACACACATACGCATCTAACAAGAATCATTATGAATACATGGACACATCCAATCCTACCACTATACACAAATGCACATATATGTATATGTGTGCTTACGTGGTCATACGTAGGGTGAGCTGCCGTATGCGTATGAATATTTCTTGGATAGGTCCTGCTTCATTAATTTTCATGTAATTTCGATCAGTCGAGTGTCTGAATTCTTGGATATTCGTGAAACGTAATGCAACAGCAAATGTATCAGCGGAATAGAATTAAATATACCACATACCATGTGATTCCCGATATTCTCATTGAGAAATATGGTTTCTAAGGAGAATATTGAGCATAGAATTGACAAAGGGTTCAGTGTAGAAGTGATAACTCGGGATGCGGTAAATAGAAAATTGCTACGTGAGATAGGGGCGAAGCAACTGAGATTTCTTAGTCACGAGATGAAGAAAGACGTCCGGAAGGATATAGCGATGACCGGAAAGACTAAAGTGAAATGAAACAGAGAAAGGAGACGGATGATATGGATGTCAAGCTTGACGAAGTGGCTGGATGAAAGAGGCATTAAACATCAGGAAGTGGAACTGTTAGAAAAAAACAAAGGACAGATAGTTGTGGCAGGACATGACTGCTATTGTCCTACATATTGGGCTAAAGAAGAAAAATATGTACCACGTATTGAGTACCTTTTCGTTTGCTATTAAGAACGTATACACATACACCTTGTTTATGCAACTATATTTCGATTAATTTGGCTTTGACTCCGAAGGCAGGTGTCTTTATGCTGATAGGTGGAATCTTTTAATCGTTCGCGTTTGTAGATGTATATGTGAGTGTGTATATATCACTGGAGACCAACTGAATATAATCGAACGGATCATATTGGCTTAGAGATTTCAAATTGATATCTCTTTCTTAATCAACCGACATTTCACCTTTTGCAGCTGTTGTTAAAGTAAAGCATTTACATTTAAACAATTTCTAAGAATCACGGTCATATATAATTCCAGTCCTAAACATTTGTTTTCACAGAGTTAATCCCACAAAACGCAAATCTCTCTTTGCTTTAAACATTTGTAGATCCTTTTGCTGTTTAGTGTTGGCCTTCTGAATAGACACATGGCCTCAAATAAGGCGACTTGCCATACACATAGATATAAATTTATGTGTATGTGTGTGTGTGTATGTGTGTGTGTGTGTGTGTGTGTGTGTGTGTGTGTTTGCGAGTAAAGGTAGACAACAAACGCATAGAGGTAAGTACATTCATACACAAGGCAAACATATGTATATATATATGTGTGTGTGTGTATATATATATATATGTGTGCATGTATGCATGTATGCATGTATGCATGTTTGTATGTATGTATGTATGTATGTATGAATGTATATGCAAATGTATTGGTGGATATATAATTTCTTTATTTGTGAATTAAGGCTACTATTGTTTTCATGTTAGAAAAAGTAGGAAAATGTCCTAGTGTCCTAACAATTTTTCAAGCCGATCCTATTTCAAGCCGAAATATGTGTTTTGTGTGTGGTTTGTGTGTGTGTATGTGTGTGTGTGTGTGTGTGTGTGTGTGTGTGTGTGTGTGTGTGTGTGTGTGTGTGTGTGAACAGTGCCAAATTCGGGATTACTTGACAGTCTTAAAAGAATCTGGAGTCTATTTCATGCGCTTAGTAATTGGTTGGTGTTTTAAACCAGACACTGGGTTACATCTACCAAAACACAAACAGGATCACACGCATAGATGGAGCTTTCCACCGTTTCCGTCTTTGGTTGAGAATGTATATTTGTGTGTCATATACTATAATGTGTATATACTACTACGTGTATATAATGTTGCGTGCACATAACATTGCGTCTGTTTATGTTTTGTGTGTGCGCAAGCGAGTGAGTATGCGTTTGTGTGCGTATGAGGAACAATTCTCTTTCAAATTTTGTTCGAAAGAGAAAATGGTGCTTTCAACATTATATTATACGAAAATAAATCGTTGTTTTAGCAACGAAATACCTATCCAATAAAACAGCAATATATCTTTGGGAAAATATGTATTCTAGTTTGTCAGATTGCAAATATAAACTTGAAACAATAAAGAAATGTCCAAAATATATATTGGATATTAAAGACACATAAATAACCAATCATCTGCTATCTTATTGTTGAAGTAAATTATTATACCTCAGTATTTCATACATTTCAATTAATAACTAACGAAATAGGAAAGTGGCACAGTAAATGTAAATTATATGAACGGTAGAGACATTTGAACGCAATATACTATTGCAAAACAGTTCTTATTGCTACTAAGATATCAAATAAGGAAAGTGGAACAAATGTCAAATAAATTCACTTTGCGTTATATTACAATATGGTCCGTCTCCAGTATACGAAGAACATATTGGGTTTTTTCTTTGTTGTTATTTTTCATCGTCGCTACTGCTTTTGATGTTGCTCTGTCTCTGTTGGACAATGTATGGACAGAACACGGACGAATGGAGGCGCAGCCGTGACCATTCTGTATTAGAAAAGTAATATACATGATACTACATCATCCAGCAACGTATTGGTAGAATTTCATGAAGATTTTGCCGATATTTTTATGAAACTGCGGCACGGAAGTCGATAAAATGTGAATGCATACATGTGTGTATGTATATGTGTGCGTGTCTGCGTGTATATATATGTATATATATATATATATATATATATATATATATATATATATATATAATTATGTGTATTTCTTCTATCTTAATGAATAAAAATTCTTCTGATAGAATAAAGGCGTTAATAGAAACCAATGTAGCAAAGAACACAAAATAACTGTGGTTTAGTTCCTGTTTTTAAGGCAGGAATTCCTTGAAATTTTGGGTATTTGAGGATATTTAAGAATTTAAGGAATGGAGAAAAGGCATGTTATAATTGCATACTTTATTCCTACATATGTTTCAAAGGATTACAACCTGTGTGATCCATAGGGATCTTTGATATTAAAATTGTAACCTTCTCATCAGGGAAAGCATGGGAATCATCTTAAACGTAAGAGAAGGTTACAATTTTAATATCAAAGATCC
>NC_142949.1:18490982-18505982 GCF_046866305.1 Octopus bimaculoides | reverse complement strand
TAGATATAGGTTAAGATAAATATGAAAAGTAAACAGTTTGACATCACTTGAAAATAAAAATTAATTTAGCAAGAGAATATAGATACATAGAGTTTGTTACCGCTCTTTCATTCACGCAAAGCGCGTGAATCATTTATATTAAGTAAGGATTCCATAGCTTGAGAATCAGAGAGGAAGGAGTCGGAGAGATGTCAAAGTGAGGGAATATCACTGATATTAGTGTATTCCTTCTTGTCAAGAATGCGGGAAAGATAAGAGTAAAATAGGAATGCGTTAGGAAGATCCATGATCAAATGAAAAATAATTGCTATGCCGGTTAGCAGTTTCAAATGAGAATGTTCGATGATAATCCATGGCGTGAAATAGTGGAAGGTACCAGTTCCATTTCTGGATACAGGATAATTGAAGGTAGAATAGAAATATTACAGTACATTCAGGAGGAAAGACAAACGTGTGGATGTAGTAGAATAGATATACATTAATTCGTTGCTGGAGACAGCTAGTAAAGCAGAATAATAATTTCCCATACTAGCAATGTAATTCGTTTCTTTCCAGAAAAATATTTTACCAATAAAATTTATAAACGCGCAAATAAATGGCAATAAAACAACAGTAGAATGTAAAGAATGCTTATGTAATATAAAAAGAATATTAAGTTCATTTATAATTTAAAATATTATTATAATCGTTTTCTGAATCACGTTCACTCACACTAGACTCGTGCACACTATCACTTGTAGACGCGATCGTCCATTCACAGGCACGCGAAGATGGACTTGTTTGTTTGTTTAGAAGAAGCTTTTTTTTTTGCTCTCTGTAAATTTCTAGGTAAGTAGAAACGTTTGCACTTCGTTATAAATTTGGATCTTTTGCTTGAAATATTTCAGTTCACCATACAATAGTGAGCTGAAAATTAAAACTCATAAATCTGGTGTCTCGTAAAGCGAGTCTTCGTAGAGTGAGGTATTACTATAAACTAGTTAGTATAGATAGGCACGTACTTGTCTCAAGAGGTTAGGAAGTGCATGTATAAAAAGAAAGTGATGAAGAATAGCAGATGTGAGATACAGTCAAATGACCACCAATGATGACCAGTGTTGACAAAAATGGGAGAGAGAGGTTAGTGAGGGAATAGAGTGGTTGTAAAAGGTAATGAAGATTTAATGTGAAAGGGAGCTTGATATTAATGAAAGTAAGGGCAGGTTTAGGACTCATCTGGTTGTAGTGATGCTAGAAAAAGATGCTCGTTATATTAAATATAAAATTGAAAATTTAGAATTTAAAGATTTGTGGTGTTAATGAAGGTGTATGCTCACTGGGAACCGATGGATGAAAATAAAGATATAAAACGATAAATCAACAAAAGTTACTGGTAAATATACATAAATAAATAAATATATTGGGGGACATTTATTTACTAAGTTTATGTACTGCGCAAATTATAGGGACTAGGGATGAAGGAACTATAGGAACTAGGTATCAGTAAATAAATTAGTGAAGAGAGCTGGAAAGATGGATTAATTTTGTGCAAATTACCAATTCGTATATAGCTCCAAACCATGAGAAGAATGGCCCAGGAGGAGTTTGCAACTGAGAGGGTATTCTATTAGTTATAATTTAGGTGGAAGGTGTTAAATATAGAATAAAGAAGAGAATGGAATAAAGAAGAGAAAGGTAGGATAATATGTAAAGATACTGTGGATATATCAAATAAATTAGGTATGATGCCTCAGCTAAATGTTACTGACAATCAGTAGTAGTTGATTTTATGCATTTAGACTTGTGGTAGAACTTCAATGACTTCAGAAATCTGTTGGTAGACATAGAGTAGGCTTCATGCTGCTTGTTTAATAATTGTGCAAGATTATGTGACAAAATTTGCAGAGTTTCCTTCAGACACAGCCATCAGGGAGCATGCTGGCTTTGGTATGAAGGGTTTAAGTCTATGGTAAGCGAAGCTATGGTATGTTGTATGTGTGTGTGTGTGTGTGTGTGTGTGTGTGTGTGTGTGTGTGTGTGTGTGTGTGTGTGCAAGAAACGTGAGAGAGAAAGGGAGGCAGACCGTTAAATATCGTCATATTTGTGAAAGATGAACATTAAATATTAGTTTCACTACAAGAATTATCTTATATTAACATTTGGTTCACTTCGACCTCCAAGAACCACAAGTATTGATTGTATTATTTATATAGATAGCTTTTCCTCAGCGTATTTGAATTTGGTAAGTGCTCGGGGGTGATCAGTCTCACATTAAAGACTACGAATTACGTTTGGTGGTGAAGATTGCCAAAGATTTTGTTTTTTTAATTCGTTGGATGGTACATATTGAAAAGGAGGGTAAAGAGATATTGAGAGAAGAAGAAGAAGAAGAAGAAGAAGAAGAAGAAGAAGAAGAAGAAGAAGAAGAAGAAGAGATGAAGAGAGTGTTGTTAGAAATAAGACTGGAGGCAACCGTATACATTTTAGTCAAGAAAAGCAGGATGTAAATGAGACGGAGGAAAGGTGTGGAGGTTGTTGAGAAATTTGTTTATTTGACTTCAAAATGTAAAACATCGGTGGCTGTATTTGGTCGATGATAGTAGAGAATGGTCTAAATGGAATTGAGTCTGATAAGTGGAAAGATTTGGAACGTATTTATAAACGATGAAATCGTTTATAAGTAGATAAAAGGGAATTGAAGGTCAAAGTGCAATTCGTCTCATACTGATGAAGTTAACAGAGACAAAGAATCAAACGATAAGAATAACGAGATGAAAGATAAAACGACATTTCCTTCTGAAACAGACTACTACTTCCAGACAAAATTAAGAAGAACGAAGAATTATTCACCTTTAATCAATGGGGATAAGGAATCAAAAGTATTACAAAATCAAAGACAGATGAAATATGGAAACATCTTCAAGAAAATAAGAAATAATCAAACAGCAAAAATGGTAAATTGGAAATTGAAAGAAAATGTGGCGTTTGAATTGATTGAGTGAATATAGAAGAAGAACAAGTTTAAATTTGAAACTCCTGAAAATTTCTGTTCAATTGGAACGGTAACATTAGAACCCCAAATGATACCTTTAGAACCACTTAAACAATCGTTGAAAGGCAGTATATTAGAAGTAAAGTAAAACAAAAAACACCTTTCTTGCTTTCAAAATGATTGTCGTTGTAGTCATTGGTTCTGATAATGATGCGTGTTATGCCTATTTTCAGAAGTCAGTGGTAAATGTATGATAGCGTTGGGTAACCTTTTCCACTTCTAAATACTGATCACAAAGACCCGTAGATCAGATGGGAAGTATGTGTCCTCAAATGGTTTCTATATCCATCGGTTAATGATCAAACAAGAGAGATATGTAGTCCATCAGTTCTGCAACACTTCAAACAGTTCTCAGCGGATATTTACGCAAAGATCGATTCAGAACATGATATCAGAATAATTCCAACTAAGCTGAAAGTCGAAAAATAATTTCACGTCAGAGATATCTTAATCACCGATAAAAATACAGGGAATATTGTTCAACTTGCCATCTTGCTATTCTCTTTCACGGGAGATCTAAGATGCAAGGATGAAAGAATACATTCATAATGTTTATATCAGAATATTTGAACGTATTGATCTGATAAATACCTTTACATGAAATCCAAAATGGACTGAAATAGGAGATGATTTTTATCGAAACCAACAACACCAACATCCGAAGGTTAGCGCCGTAAAGGGATTGATTCCCTTTAAAATGTGAATAAATTGAAGGAACTATTGTTCAAAGGTTTTATCTGAATGAGATTTTGCTGTTTCATATTCTCTATAAAATGGCAGAAATCTGCCTTATCTCTGCTCACCTTTAGAGTTTGCTGGAATATAAAATTCGGGAAAGTGAAATTGTCGATATTCTGTCAACTGAAATAGTAGAGAAGAACCCCGTTTCTACCCCTTATTAGATTGCGAAAAAACATACCACAACAGTTTACGTGAAATATTTGAAACGTGAACTATTTGAAACGTGAACTATTTGCACGGAAGATACAAAGGTATTTGCAAAGAGAAGAAATACCTGCATCATTTTCTAGCTGCATAACAAACCAGTGACGGGAGATGTCGAATGTAGAGGAGGAAGAAACCAGATGAAATAGGAGCCCCGATGGCCACAATTGAGCATGAAAAGTCCACCATTAAAGGAGACACTCGGTGAATAGTCTTATATTCATCAATAGACAGCCTCAATGTTAAATGTTATTGTTCAATCAAATCGGTTACGTATCTGGGGCAATTACGTGAACAAACGAGCGTTTCAAGCTGTCTTTCCAGTCCTATATTTGGATCCAAACGCGGATGAACACATATAACTGAACCAGTGGGCTGTGTCAAGAAAATTTTGAAATTTCTCATTCATGAACACCTTGCATGGTCATCTAGAAACTTATGACCTTATTTACTTAGAAATATATGTACGTGATGTCATCCAACGATGTCTTCAGTTCAGATGTATATTATTCTTTCAAGTATGGCAAACAGAACCATTTGCCAAACTTTCTTTATTCTATTGTTTTCTGACATTTTCTTTCAGCAAGTGAAAAATGATTCCAAACGTCAGAAAAATTCCCCTTTAACAGACAGACGCCTACATTCTCCATCCTTGTAAGTTTGAATGTTGCGGGGGGTCTTTTTACCTTCTTTTTTAGTCGCTGCCTCTATTGTGCCCTCAACTCAAATGTCCTCCTCCAAACTCATGTACCAAACTTGATTTTGTAGTTTCAGAGAAAAATGCCATCACCCCTTCTTTGATAAATGATAATCGCTAGAATAAACTATTATAAGATATCTGTGCTTCGCAATTTCCATCCAAACTCTTTTCCAAAGACTTAGTTCCTAATGTAATTCTTGCCATCCGATGTCTCTTTACGAAAAGCATGGATACTCGATGTCAGAATGCATCTTAAATTAGTCGATCACCAACATGCCTAAACCCCTATCGGACTTGATAATTGATATGTTCATCATGTCACTGTTCAAAGTAGAAAATGCGGTTCAGTCAATGTGAAGAAAAACTTTAAATGATTGATGCTTTTAGTGACCTGAAATGTAACGTAAATATTCAATGAACAATGGTGGTTTAAGAAAAATGTCATAACAACTTTTATTTTATTGGCTGTGTTACAGAACTTCTGAAAAACTGATATGAGATCAAAGAAGTCACTATGAAGTGTTTGCTGATTCAACGGAGCAAAGGAAACTATTTTTGTAGGTACATCTGGAGGAACTGGCAGAGCATTTCTTATCAACCTCGATAAAAGCCAAAAAATCTTGTTGCAGCCTTCCTTCTCCGATAAATCTGCAACAGCTTTCACAGGAGAAAGAGCAATTCATTTCGAATCTATGTTTCCGCCCAGATACGTTCGTTTGTAGCATTCAGGGTTCTTTGCTGCAACAAAAACTGAAGCATGGATGTGTTGCTCTCAAATATTCTCGACTCTATGGAATGACTGAGGAGTAACCCGTAATATTTGGCCCTTCACGCTTGGTTCGGACAGATTGAAACATAAGAATACCATTCCACGTATCGATGGTACTACCTCTGCAACGTAAACCACTAACACTCACCAGCAAACCTTTCATTTGCTACGAAAAACAACGAAATCGAATAATCTTAAGAATCCGCATATTTCTTTATCCTCGGTTGGGAATAGTTCAATTTGGTTCTTCATAGTAAAAATAACACTGAAATTGTTGTAAATCAGCAGACATTCCAATAGACAATGGAAAATTACTGAACAGAAACTAATTCATTTAGATAATTTGGGGAAATTAATGCCATATTTTGGAAAACAGCATCATTTCCTAGAGAATAAAAACAATATGAGAGTCACATTATATTTTCAGTTTTATATTCGTTTATTGAATTTATGCAATTTAATAAGCATCAACTCGTACCGTTTTCAGAACAGCTTCACTGCAGCAATTCTGAGTGAAATAGCTTCACCAGAGATTCTCTGTATTGACAAAGATATTCTTAATTATGTTCACTAGGATATTGGGATTTCATGCAAATCTTTGTATTTTAGCTATTCATGAACATGACGAAATTTTAGAATATATATTTGTGAATATAATCATACACACACACACACACAATACTCACACACACACACACACACACACACACACACACACACACACACACACACACACACACACACACACATATATATATATATATATATATATATATATATATATATATATATATATATATATATATACATATAATTATACATACATATATATATATATATATATATATATATATACATATATACATACATATATATAATAGTATATATATATATACGTATTTATACGTTTTGTAGAATTTGTCCATTATATATATATATATATATATATATATATATATATATATATATATATATATATATATATATATATGTACAAATACAGATTTATATACAAATGTTCATATATGAAAATATGTATATGTTTATATATGTGTGCGTGTGCTATTGTACATGAATATACACGCGCACACTGACCCTCTCACATAGATACAGACATACACAAACCTTCAAATACATACATATATCTAGAACGGGAGAGACAGAGAGAGAGAAAAATAAAGATAGACAGACTTTGATAGAGAGAAGGGGAATGCATCTGTATACTTACATATACAAATATATATGTGTGTGTGCGCGCATGTGCACGTGTATGTGTGTGTGCGTGTGTGCATGTGTGTATGTCTGTTTGATTGTTTGTTTGTGTGTGTGTGAATGTATGCGTTTGTGTTTGCAAAGGAAATAAATTTTAGTAATTTTGAATAAACGAGTAAAAATGTTATTTGTCTCAACAATTGATAATACCGAATTTCAAAATAACTCTTGCAAATAATTCAAATATTACACACACATACAAACACACCAACGCACACACATATATACATACATGCACACACATATATATACAACGGAATATCCCATAGATTTTGCTACATCTAACAGAATTTTTTCTGGTATTTGTCATTTATTTCACTACCATCCCCATCATCATCGATGACATAACCGTGAAACATGTAAAGGACACCAGAGTGAACTGTTGATGGAAGTTATGTGTGTGTATGTGTGGTACAGAGACGGGGAGAGAGAGAGATAGATAAAGAAACAGAGAGGATTGTAATTCGAAGTTTGAAACCTAAAGAGCCTGATGGCTAAGGCTCTGCTGAGTAAGAAAACCACACTTAAATACTTAGATGTTTATGGCTGTTGTATTATTGTCTCCAAATATTTTTCCCGACTCACGCAGCTCACCCTTCCATTGTTCTTGCAATTACTAAATCATTTGAACTTATTTTAGATTTTTGTTTTCGTATTGAGTCTCCACGACAGAATACCGTTTCTTATTTGAATTGCAGAGAAATTTTGCAGCAGATTTATCTCTGCCGCTTTAATTATTATAAACCATTTTGGAACACCTTCCTACGTTTCACCAAAATAACATACACCACACGTACATGTGCATACACACACACACACACACACAACACAAAATGTTAGCTAACTGTGTTATATTAGGCATTTTTCTTGCATGTATGAAATACCCACACATTTTGAGAATGTCTTTTACATTTACGTTTTTGTGTATACTATTTAGATGAAAAACGGTATACATTCGATTTCGTTTATTTAGTCATTCAAATTTTGAAGTTTATTACGAGTGTTCATGTTGTTGCTATAATTGTTACTATCGCTGTCGGTTTGAATGTTACCAAAAAGATCTACATTTAATAGTCAAAGAGGCGACAAAGACTAAAACATAGTACTGAACATGTATCGCCTTTTTATCGTCCCCTTTGTCTCTGATACCCGTATAAGATTTTCCACAGTCCCTAGAGGTGGTACCGCCCACTTTGTAAACAACAGTTTTAATTGGTCACTTAACTGCAAGATATAACGAGGAAATCTTCTTTAAACCACGGCAAATTATCGTAGAAAGACGAGAGTGCGTTAGCAAAAGTATTTCAGACGAAATTGTTGCTATAGATTTTTAAAAAATGATAAAAATAGGTTTATATTTAAATGGTTAATATTTTAGAGCTGGTCTGTTGGGTGGGTTAGATTTGGGACTGAAGTGCATAAATAACAGCACGACACAAAAGAAACTTACGGAACACAAGATAGAGTGGACAACTGAGGGGAGAGAGATGAAGACAGAGACAGACAGAGAAAATAAATGTGAAGAAAAGAGTGAAAAGTGCTTTCCTGGTTCATTTAATATTGTTTTAAAGGGAGAGGTGCGAGGGCCAACATTGGGGATAAACATCATAAATAGAACAACAGTTTAGATTAAAGAAATTGTAGTTTTAAGTTGACTTCACGCTAGTCCTGGAATGCGTTCGAGCGGGTGTTTTTGTTTGCGTACGTACACGACAAGTGTCAGAGTGTTTGTGTGCTTTGTGTGTGTGTGTGTGTGTGTGTGTGTGTGTGGGGGTGGGTGTGTGTGTGTGCGTGTGTGCGTGTGCGTGACGGGCGTTTGTGTGTTTATTTGGGTTAATGGTTCTATCTATAATCACTACGAAGCTAATTACAGTCCACCCGATTACAGTCTTTGCAAATTAAAGACGTTAATTACATACTTCTAACATTTACTCACCATAAAACGTCGTTCCTAGAAATTATGAGATCGCTTTACAGCGATGGTAACGGAGCCAGAGATTATGTTTCACACACACACACACACACACACACACTTACAAGCACATAAACCTACATACCCAAACAGACACACTCACAACAGCCTATATATTTATCTTTTATCCCTTACTTGTATAAGTCATTGAACTGCAGCCATGCTGGGGCACCGCTTTTAAGGGTTTAGTCGAACAAATAGACCTCAGTATTTACTCTTTTTTTAAATGAAGAACTTATATTATTAAATCTTAGTCCAAACCGTTAAGTAACCAGGACGTAAACAAACCAAGGCCTGTTGTCAGATATAGATCTGTTGGTCAGTTGAAGGTTATAGAAGGAGACACTTCCTCAAGGTGTTACACTGTGGGACTGAACCCAAACCTACGTGTTTCGAGAGCAAACTTCTTGCCACAGAACTACGAGGGTTTCTTTGCATGTATATACGAAATGGTGGTGCAGGCGTAATCGATCAAGCTTATAATCAATCAATCACATTCCAGGAATGACACTCACCCCTTGCTTCTAACACTGTATTTTCTTATTTGTGTTTATTGCTCCCTTGTATTTTTAATTTTTTAAAGTTTTTCTTTTTTCTTTTGTATTTGAAAACAGTAGTTTTTGATTTCATAGACACTTTACTCCTATTTCTGACATTTCGTGACACGGTAGGTTTTCGCCATTCTTCCCCCTCTCTCTGTTTGTCTGACTCTCTCTCTCTCTCTCTCTCTCTCTGCATGTGTGTGTATGTATGTGCGTGCCTGCGTGTGGATCTAAGTGTGCATGTGCTTGGTATGTGTATTCTCGTTTGTTTGACAAAGGGAAAACCTGCGAAATTACTACATGTAATAGAAAGTGACACATCTGGTTACTTCTCATTCCTTTGCAACTGGGAATTTCACTTTCTTCCAGATCCGTTGAAGTGCCGTCTTTAGTATTATTGAAGCACTTTCTCCCTCCACCCCGCCACCCATTTTTCTCGCCTGACAGAACAACTTGGAATACAAGCGGTGACGGGATGTGATAACTGCATAAAATATATTCACACACACACACACACACACGCACACACACACACACACACACACACACACCGACACACACACTTACACATAATACATACATACATGTATATATGTTTCTACATGTCTTTTTATATATATGAAGAATGAATGCATGTATGTATAGAGATATGCACATATTTATCATATTTATGCCTACATCCGTTTGCGCTTCTATTTGTGTGCGTGTGGTTGTATGCGTACGTATATATATATATATATATATATATATATATATATATATATATATATATATACATGTGTGTTTACGTATTAACGTATACATCTGTGCGCTAGTATTGTCGAAGAATTATTGCTATATTAAGATTGTAATCTTTCTCCAGTCTCTACAATATGCAATGAATCTATTTGTTATATACAATGTCCAATTTATCAAAATGACATCTTATCAATCGGAACGGCAACTCACTACTCTAAAACAAACATAAACTTAGGCTTCGATTACATTTCTAATTATTATTAAATCGATCATCAAGCGTAAGGGGCGTCTACATAACGACAACTTCAACATCGATTTCAAAGTAAACATCGAATATGACACAACAGTTTTTATTTCATATTCTCCGTTCCCTTGATGTCTCTATTCTAAATACTGAAATCAAACCTTCCAAAACCAACAACAATTTCAGCAGCAATAATTGTGTCAGCAGCTATAATTATACAGCAGAAATCCCCAGACATACTTTACTCGTGTACAAAATGCTTAGCGGCAATTCTTTTGCCCCTTTATGTTCTGCGTTCAAGTATCTGTTAACGTCGACTTTGTGTTTCTTGCGCTTGCAGTCGCTGAAATAAAATACCACTCAAGCATTGTGGCGAACGCAATGGTTTAAACTCCTCCAACTAAAATTCCTGGCTTTGTGTTAAAGTTAAAAAGAATTAGCTTAAATTAGCATATCACCCAGTATTCATACAACAGAATCGTGAATATTTCTTTCTTTCTTCATTCGAAGATCTTTGAAGGACAGTGGCCTAAAGGTTCGGATATTACGCTCACGAACGAGCGTGGAGACATTTTGGGACTTATTTGAAACATTATTTTTCCATCATTGAGTTGATTGGTGTAAAAATATAATAATAATAATCATTATTATACTTGTGTTTGTTTTGTTATTAAGATTGAAAAATCTTCCTTGTTTGCAAAATATTTTGGACTTGTATTTGCAAAGGAAATTACGTTCCTGAACTCATGGTTCTAAGCAAGTTGCCTTTCCACATGCATACAACTTAAGATACTACAGGTACAGAAATATTGCCCGTTCTAAAACACCGATGCCTGAGATAGCTGCAATATTATCGGGAACACTCCACCATCGGACTTGATAAAAGGGCGACGCTCAAACTACTTAAACTTGTTACGATACTTTCCGTGTGACGATATGAATACAAGGATTGAATTTAGATTCAGCCTCACGAAGCGTTAAAGTAAAGATATCATTTATTGATTTAAGACAACATAAGTATATCGTTTCTATTGAAAATCAAGCATGAGTTTCACAGCAGCCATAGAAGCAATAATATAAATGAGACAACTACTACACATTCACGTGATCAGCAGAAAAATATGATCTGCCCTGAATAAACACTGCGACATAACACACACCATTAGAAAATAGTCCTTCGAAAACCACAGTGGAATTGTCTGTGTGCTAGCGCGTGAGTGAGTGTCTGTCAGTCTGTGTCTGTGTGTTTGCGTCTGTGTATATTCAGGCTTATATACGCGCACGCATACATCAATACAGATGTATACATAAATACATACTTTACATACATACGTAAATACACACATAGAATGATAGATAATTGTAAGGTATCTCCAATATCAGTTACGGTTTAATGGAATACGATTTGTTGTTTGGAAAATTCTATTGGCAAGCGATTCCATATTGCTTTCTGTCGTAGTTTTCGACGACATCTGATTCAATGTGGCTATTGATATTTTACTTACGTATAATATTTCATGAAAATACGGAAATTGATGCTATTACCTGATATGCCCTAATGGACAGGCAGTGTGTCCACTAAAAAGGGGGAAACGTGTGTGCAACTAGATATATAAACTTATACACACATGTATACATACATATATATACATACATATATATATGTGTGTGTGTGTGTGTGTGTGTGTGTGTGTGTGTGAGTGTGTGTGAGTGTGTGTGTACGCATATATATAAAAGTTTTATGTGTAGGTACATATATATATATATATATATATGTGTGTGTGTGTGTGTGTGTGTGTGTGTATCTATATGTATGTATGGATGGATGGCTGGATGGACGGATGGATGGATGGATGGATGGATGGCTGGATGGATGGATGGATGGACGGATATACATAAGTGTGGCACCGTGTTAGTTACGATGAATCATGCATGAGCACGTGTGAGCACGTCCAGGAGAAGATATTCTTGAAGAAGATTGCTAGTTACCCTTTTCCTATTTCTCTTCATCAACATAATAATAATTATAATAATAATAATAATAATAATATTAATAATAATATTATTATTATTATTATTATTATTATTATTATTATTATTCATTATTATTATTTAGTAAGAGAGCAGCGCGTGCTATCAAAGTGACACTGGGGTACAAATGTACGACGACCAATGGTATATTGGTCGTCGTACATTTGGTACGTCGTACATGATCGGTATGATCATGACCACCTGTCTGAAAATTGTACACCGGGCACATGCATCACCACCATTTGTGCGCGACATGGTGATCTCATTTCAAGATAAACAGTGCATGACCTTGCAAGTGGGGCCCAGTTAGAATTTTTTTTCTTATTGATTAGCGCACCCCGCTCAAAATTTCCCTGATCAAAATTTAAGGATGTCGAACAAAACACACATGTTTCCAGAGGTGAATTATTCAAACCAGAAAGAATTCCATTCAATGCATGGCTATGATGCCTCTTCCACTACACCCGATCAAGATTCACATATCGTCCACCAATAAGGGACATGCTTAACTGGTAAACTATGCTTAACTGGTTGACTATGCTTTACTGGTTAACTATCCTTAATTGGTTAATTATGGCTTGAAGTCCAACGTTAACTTTACGTCTAGTTTTTCAAAAACTAGCGTTGAATTTTTGGACAAGTTTTCTGGAGGCAGAATAGTGACAGAGTTATTTTGCAAGCCCACGTCATCCCGCATTTACCTCCACCGCCGCTCCGATCATCCACATCATCTTATTCGGTCAAATCCGAAATCCGAAATGGTGGTAGTAGTAGTAGTATTTAGGTTGTGAGCGTCAGAACGGTTAGCGTGCCGTTTTCAGTTCAAATTCAGCCGAAATCGACTAGGCCTATCATCGTTTCAGACTCGATAAAATAAAGTATCAGTGGAACACTGAGTTCGATGTTATCGGTTAGCCCCACCCACCAAATTTCAGGCCATATGCCTGTAGCAGAAATCAAATTGTTATTGCTGTTGTTGTTGTTGTTCCCTCAACGCACTGTCCAGATAATCATTATGATTATCACGGTCAACACTTTTAAAAGCTTTTCCGATTACAGCTATTACTTTAAAAGCGACGTTTTTCTTTTGTTTTGTTTTTTTAAGAGATGGAATTTAAAGCTGTGTTGGGTAAAATTAAGTTATTTTAAGACGAGCAACAGATTGATGTCATACTGATAGTGTCTGACCCACCGCATCTGTGGCCTTCTATAGACGGGATGAGAAGGAAGTAGCATCTGGAATATGGTATAATCGACATCAGGTCATTGTACACAAATATAGGTACAGAGAGAGAGAGTTAAAATAGATTCCTTCAGACGAAAACCTTCACTATATATGTGCTTCGATACGTGCATGAGTGTGTGCGCGCATGTGAATATATACATACACACATATGTAGATTAGATATAATCATACGTACGTGTGTTATATAAATTTCAGTATCTGCCTAGCCACTTATGCATATACGCATATAGACATACGCATATACACTTACATGATATATATCTATAAGCAATGATAAATCTCTGAGCGTGGTATAAACAGTAGCTGCACGACATCGTGAAGTATATATGCCACCTAAATTTGGCTGACCCTTAAGGGTCGATGCTATTGTAGGTTGTAGCCCCAGGAAGACATATATATGTGTATGTGTGTATGTAACTGACACAGATATAAATATGTATATAAACACATACACACATATATATATATGTATATGTGTATGTATACATATATGTATGTAATACATCTATGTATACATGTATATATATAAATATAAATATATATATAATGCGTATATAAATATATATTTGTGTGCGTATATATATGTCTGTGTGTGTGTGTGTGTGTGTGTGTGTGTGTGTGTGTGTGTGTACATGTATGTTCTTTTATTCTTTTTCTTGTTTCAGTAATTTTGACTGCGACCATGCTGGAGCACCGCCATGAGTCGAAAAAATCAACCCCAGGACTTATTCTTTATAAGCCTAGTACATATTTTATCGGTATCTTTTACCGAACCGCTACGCTACGGGGAGGTAAACACACCAACATCGGTTGTCAACTGATGGTATGTGTGTGGAGGGGGACACACACAGACACACAAACATATACATGTATGTATATATATATATATATATATATATATATATATATATATATAAATCCCCTCAAAAACGAAGATTAAACGCAACAAAATACAACAACGCGACGAGGAGGTACATGTAAAGTATTAGCAGACGCTCAAGGAAAGAAAGAAAGAAAGATGGTTTAACGTTTCGACCAACGCTCTTCCTCAGGAACAGAGGTGAGTCCAATAGAAAAGGAGGACGAAGGAAGAAAAATCGCTAACAATTCACATGTGGTTACATATACGACGGGCTTCTTTCAGTTTCCGTCTGCCACATTCACTCACAAGGATTTAGACGGCCCGAGGCTACAGTAGAAGACACTTGCCGAAGGAGCCACGCAGTAGGAGTGAACCCGGAACCATGTGGTTGGGAAACAAGCTTCTTATCACACAGTCACGCCTGCGCCTGTATATGTATATTTTCTCTCTCTGTCTCTCTAACCGCGCTCTCTCTCTCTCTCTCTCTTCATATATATATATATATATATATATATATATATATATATATATATATATATATATATATATATATATATATATAGGGAGAATTCACAAAAAATCAACAGACGAAGACAGGTGGTTTTGAAAACAAATAGATGTATTAGTATAACGCTCGGGAATTGAGAA
>NC_142949.1:18470387-18490482 GCF_046866305.1 Octopus bimaculoides | reverse complement strand
GGTGTTGGGGGTGTTTATGTCCCCTTTACTTGCATGGCAAAAGACTGACTGAATAAGCGCCAGGTTTTTAAAAGTCCTGGGACTGATTAATTCAACTAAAAATTCTTCAAAGCGGAGCCCCAAAATGGGTGCAGCCTCATTACTATAAACACAAGATATATATATATATATAGTGAAGTATATTGCCACTTAAATGTGGCTGACCCCTAGGGGTGGATGTTACTGTTGCTTTTAGCCCCAGGAGGACATATATATATATATATATATATATAAATTATAATTTTGAGGTATCTAAGAGATGCCACCACGCTGGAAATACCAGTCAAAGTAAGATTGGTATGTAAATATCGATCTTATCCTTATATATATATATATAGTTATGTATATATATATATATATATATATATATATATATATATGTGTGTGTGTGTGTGTGTGTGTGTGTGTGTGTGTGTGTGTGTGTGTGTGTGTGTGTGTATGTGTGTGTATGTATGTATGTATATATGTATGTATGTATATATGTATGTATGTATGTATGTATATATATATATGTGTGTGTGTATGAGTGTGTGTGTGTGAGTGTGTGTGTGTGTGTGTGGAGGAGCAATGGCTCAGTGGGTAGGGCAGCGGACTCGCGATCGTACAATCTCGTTTTCGATTCCCAGACCGGGCGTTGTGAGTGTTTATTGAGCGAAAACACTTAATGCTCCACGAGGTTCCGGTAGAGGGTAGTGGCAAAACCCTGCTCTACTCTTTCACCACAACTTTCTCTCATTCTTTCCTCCTGTTTCTCCGTCGTACCTGTATATCAATGGGGCCAGTCTTTTCACACTCGTTAAGGGTACACGCGTCTGTGGAGTGCTCAGCCACTTACTTGCACGTTAATTTCGCGAGCAAGCTGTTCCGTTGATCGGATCAACTGGAACCCTCATCGTCGTAACTGACGAAGTGCCAGATTTTAATTAGGCGTTGCTATGCTGTAAGAAACTAGGTTCCTAAATATACGATCCAGTCTCACTGAATGGAACCTTGGGCAAGTGTCTCCTACTATAGTCTCAGACCGACCAAAGCCTTGTTGGACGGAAACTAAAAGGAGCCTGTCATATATATATATATATATATGTATATAAATATTTAAGTAAATTAGGGGCCCGAAATACCAGCTTCCTAGTTTATGCAAAGATAAGGCGTATTTTTATTATATTCGTTGCATTCACCGTGCGTGCTTCTTAATAGTGAGAAGTTTGTGGCTTTGGAGTGTTGACTCCAGCTTTTAGCAAGCTGGTATTCCCGTACCCTAAGTTATTTATATAGTTTGCCTATTTAGGTTAATATTGTGGGCCACTTTATATATATATATATATATATATATATATATATATATATATATATATATATATATATATATATATATATATATATATATATATATATATATATATATAATTATGTGTATTTCTTCTATCTTAATGAATAAAAATTCTTCTGATAGAATAAATGGGTTAATAGAAACCAATGTAGCAAAGAACACAAAATAACTGTGGTTATATATATATATATATATATATATATATATATATATATATAATGTAGTATTTATTAAGCATTAGACCTATTTAGCTGCCTGGATCTATATAAATTGTAAACAACAATGTTTTTATACAAAATGTATGGATACTATGTGTCTGAAGAACTTCCAACGTGTCTATTTTTCTTTTTATTATTCCTGTACAAGAAAAGATAAAACTTTTGGTATTTATTTTCAGCAATGATGTTAAACTTGTGTAACAATAAAGGAAATGTCTCCATCCATTTTAATATGTGGACATGTAAGTGTTCATGTTTGTATGTGTGTGTGTTTACGCCCCCACCCACACGCATGTATATATATGCATGAATATATTACATATATACATATAGATATATGTATATGTATGGATACATAACACACACGCGCGTGCACACACGTACACACACATATGAGTCCTTGCTTATGTAGATCCCCTCACGCACATATATAGAACGACAGTAAGTGTGAGATATTTCTTTTCATTCTATTATTTTTCACTGAACTACAAAAGTAAAATATTGATTGATATTCATTTCTTATGATGGAAGACGGTTAACCTGATAACGTCATGGACAAATTCCTTCCTTCTTTCTCTTTATTTCCGAATAATCTTTGCGAACAGGATTGTTTCCAACTAGGCTTCATACAATGACCTTTCGGTTTGTCTTCATACACCCAGTTTCCGAACAGCTGCAATCTCGTTTGCATGTTCCTGATATATATTTAGGTTGGTGGCATCAATAAAGCAACCAACGCAGTTTTCGAAGCATCTTCTTTTCGAAATACATATATACACTCTCAGTTACTGCAACTTAGCCGCTGCGCACCCCGTTTCTATTATACTTATTTGTAGCCGTAATGCTGAGACAAGACCGGAAAGGAAACAGGAGCATTTATTGAACAACATTTACTGGTCGGCCGGTAAATGCTTTGTAACAAGTAATATGCTTTCAAGAAGCTGTCCTATTCATTGAAGATAATCAATGTATTCTACTATTGTTCATGTTTTCGTATTTGGAAGCATTGCAGCAAGTTGCTACAAAGAAGTTGTCTAACTCTTTTCATTCTATGATCAAGTACCTTACTATAATCCTTTAACAATCGATCTACATATGTTTAGATGAGGGTTTTTCGGTTGCGCCCTCAACTGAACTAATTAAAAAAATCAGCCTGCAAGTAGTCATTCCACAGATACATTTACTATTAAAGTAAATGTTTCCTGTAATCAGTAAGACATATTGAGACAAGTCTAGAACATCTAATTGTAGATACAATCTATCCCTTGGCCTTCCACAATGTTTTCGAGTCCGTCATGTTACTCCCAAAAGTGGGTTAGACATTACTTTATGGTAAAAGAACTGGCACAAGATTCCAGGAGTCAGAATCAAACCCGAAACCTGGGGATTGGAAAGAGACTTTCTAAATCTGCTCATGTTACTTAAGTAGTCGATTAAATGAATTTACAACAAAAGATGAGATGTTTATCTTAATAATTTCTTGTTTAATCATATTTTATTATAGAACGTAGGATAATATTTTGTAAATAATATTAATGCTAATATTCATGTATTGACTTTCACAATTATCTTCAATGTTACATTGAGACGGAGATCGAGAAATTTCGTAGTTGCTTTCTACAGCGACTCTGTTCGTATTGTTTAATACAACAATGACATATCATGATATAATTCAACCATTTCTTCAGTACACCCACTCACTCTCTCTGACACCATAATACAGTTAAATATGGCGACGTCCATCACATTGTTAACATACAATTGTACGTATGCTTATTTTCGATGTATATATACAAAGAAACCCTATAATGCACACGCGCGCACGCACATAGTCGGGCTGGTGTACTAAGTATATTTATTATATATGAATGTGTATGTGTGTGTATATATATGTGTGTGTGTGTATGTATGTATGTGTATATATATATGCATATATAAACATATATACATATATATATATATATATATATATATATATATATATATATATATATATATATATATATATATATATATATATATATATATATATATATATATATATATACATATATATACATATATATATATACATATATATACCTATATGTATATTTATTTACACATACGTGTATATAGTTAAACAGAAATATGTATGTGTGTGTGAGTATGTTTATGTGTGTAAGGGCGAGGAACGGCAGGCAATGAACCAGTGCTTGGCCTGCTGGAATGGTAGAACCAAACACTCTATTTTACCTAAATATCAATAGAAACCAATTACATAAATCAGAAATTTTGTCCATAGACTCAAATTCAAGATGTTGCCTTCAAATTTGAGTAGATCAATCAAATAATTTCCATTAAAATCCTTCGGTCAATTTAATCGAATCCCGCATTATGAATTGTCTCGTGACAAATAATAGATTGTATGACCACTAATAAAGACTTTCTGATTTTCAAGGAAATGTATGAGGTTGAAGATTTTGTCGTGTTGGAGTTGTGTAACTGTAGTGGATCGAGCGTCAAACAAAATGCGAAACTCCAGTTAGCGACTTGAAAGGAGGTATTAAGTGGCTTCTTCATCTGCTAGGAATAGTAATCAAATACTTACCAAAACCCATTATATTCTTTCTAAAAATTGAGATCAATTTCGATAACATAATAATAGATAAGGCTTTTCTAAGAAAATGTTAACAAAAAGTGGAATAGTTTTGATCACACGCCAGTCCGATTGAGTTCAACCTCGGATTAAAAAGCATAATGAACAAATAAACTTTTAAAATAACAACAGCTGTACTATCATTATTATTACTAGCAAATCTGCCCATTACGATGGAAGCATAACATGAGGGAGGGAAGTCAAAACAGCAGTATGTATTGGGAAAGGTGTAAATGAACTTGATAGATTACTGGGTGTTGTCTTAGAGAAATCACATTATTGTTGGTGATTCGGCATTCTATTGACATGTGTTTGTGAGTAAGTTACATGTGATGACGATTCACTCCTGAACTGAAATAGGCTCCCAGCCTGTTTATCATGAATGGTTATGTGGACCGTTCCTAACGAAAGCCAGCGCTTCCTTCGACCACTACATAAAAAGTATTAAGAAAAAAAAATCTCATTTAGATATACTTTAGTTTTAGTTGTTTACATTATTTTACGCTTGTTTATACTCTTATACTTTCTAACTTCACAAATTTCTTTATTTAAATTATGAATCATTATGAATCAAATTCCTTTCATTAATATCAATGATTACAATACTTCTTTGTAGACGATATTTTCCGTTTGTTCGACACTAATTCTCAAATTACTGGAGTCCGTTGCTCTACTCATAGTGACGTATAACTGGCCGTGTGTAAACATTGGTGTGGATAAAAATACACTTACATGATCTAAAGTCTGGCCCTGTGCGTTCTCTGCTGTGAATGCGTGAGCGGAATCTTTAGTGTTGCAAAAAAATCAAACTACCTCTCACTGTTCTCTGCGAATAATGTCTGGATGTTCTGGTATCATGGATTATTTTGATTGACAAAACTGAGATGTAAACAACAGCCGCTTCGATTGGCCGTCTCGAATCATGTTCGAAACTGACACTTCAATAACCACTAAATAATAACACACACTATATACTAGGATACACTTTTTCAATTTTAGTTTCGTTTTTAAGCGTCTTCGTGACCCTTTCGTATCTATGACGGGACCATGAACTACACGTTGAAAATCCAGAATTATTTGTGGTCGGTGAATTTTTAATAAAAATGCGAAGGTAGTTTATCAATACAAAAATCGATATCCAAGAAATAATCATACTTTTTGATTTTTTAATGTAAAAACCTTCCTGATGATTGTCTTTGTAATCCTGAAAAATATCGTAACCATTGGTCTCGCAGTTTGGCTGTGAATAAGGAACAGAGAAAGAGACGGACAGACGGACAGACAGATGGATATAACGCCCAGTATAGTAAGATAGCAAATCTGCCCATCTACGATGGGAAATAAGGGGATAGTATCGCAAATCTAAATACTCTAAATTTACGAATTATACTGGGGGTGGGATCCAGAGTTCATCCGTATCGCCAGAATTTTAACAAAAAAAAAGTGAAAAATCTATAAATACAAAACTCAATATCCACTAAATAATCATAGTTTTTCACGTTTTCTGTTTTTTCGCTAAAAACCTTCCTGATTGCCTTCTTCGTAATTCCAAAAAACATCGTGTCCATTGGTCCAGCCGTTTAACTGTGAAGAGGTAACAGACAGATAGACAGACAGACGGACATATCACCCATTATAATAAGACTGTAATTATTAGGCGGCGAGCTGGCAGAATCGTTAGCACGTCGGGCAAAATGCTTGACGACATTTCGTCTGCGTTTACATTCTGAGTTCAAATTCCACCGAGGTCGACTTTGCTATTTCTCCTTTCAAAGTCAATAAATTAAGTAATCAACTGCCACCCACCCACCTCAACATTTCAGGCCTTATGCCTATAGTAGAAAGGATAATTATTATTATTATTATTATTATTATTATTATTATTACTATTATGAAAGAACAAGATACCAAGTGTGAATGTCCCAAACATCAGTGACATATATATGAGTGGGCAAACGAAAGAAAGTGGCGCTCAACATGTTGGATGAGTTACGCATGTAACTATGTGCAGAAGTGTTACATAGAAAACTAAAAGGAAATCGGTTCTAGTAAACGTGTGATTCTTATATTGTTGATCCTGACGAAACTGATGACAAATATCAGAAGGTGAGATTGGAACTCGAACATAGTCGGGGAAAAGTAAAAGCACTTGCGCATTAAGTCCGGCATAAAACTGTTTTGCAAACATTAATGAAAAATAATGACAAAATATAAAAAACCTATACCTAAACAACATGAAAAGAGTCAACCAGTCAGCAGAATTGAATGAGCCTCAACATGCTCTTGTCATCTTATCTCTGCTGGGTTTAGAACTGCTTTATCATGCTGGACAATTATGGGTTAAACAAAAGTCTTATGTGGTTAAATAAGACTTAGAAGTTAGTGTATGGCGGAACGGAAATAGCCAAGGTAATACTACAAGACATCCCCTCTCTCACACACATATATATATATATATATATATATATATATATATATATATATATATATAAACCATGAGCTTCTTTCAGTTCCTGTCTACCAAATTCACTCAAGGCTCAATTATAAGACACTGGACCAAGGTTCCATACAGTAAAGACTGAACCAGGAACAATGTGGCTGGGAAGCAAGCTTCTTATTTCTTTATTGCCCACAAGGGGCTAAACAGAGAGGGGACAAACAAGGACAGACAAACGGATTAAGTCGATTATATCGACCCAGTGCGTAACTGGTACTTATTTAATCGACCCTGAAAGGATGAAAGGCTAAGTCGACCTCGGCGGAATTTGAACTCAGAACGTAACGGCAGACGAAATACTGCTAAGCATTTCGCCCGGCGTGCTAACGTTTCTGCCAGCTCGCCGCAAGCTTCTTACCACACAGCCAAGCCTGCGTTTAATTTTTCATAAAAAAATTGTTTTGGAAAATAAGATTAGACAGCTGGGGATTCAATGTCTTTGACTATAATTTAGTCTATCAGGCTCAGGCTGGTTTTATATAATAACAGCAACAGCGACAAGATTTACGTTGGTAAATACTTTGTACGGAAAGGATCGGTACACTTCGTTATCGATCCGGAAAGATGAAAATGAAAGTTCACCATGGCTAGACTAATAATGTGAAAAATCGGAAGCAATAACTCAAAGAATTCTTCCGACGCTCTATTGATTCTGTTATTCAACTTCTTTTATTAGTAACAGTTGTCAAGATGTTGGGCAGAATACTGCGGCCAAATGCACGCGCAAATGCTACTACTACTACTACTACTACTACTACTACTACTACTACTACTACTCGTAATAAGAATAAGAATAGTAGTAATAATCTTTTCTACTGTAGGCACAGGGCCTGAAATTTTGGTGGGGAGGTAAATCGATTACGTCGACCGCAGTATTTCACTGGTACTTAATTTATCGACCCCGGCGGAATTTGAACTCAGAACATAGCAACAGAGGAAATACCATTAAGCATTTCGCCCGGCGTGTTAACGATTTTGTCAGCTCGCCGCCGTAATAATACTACTAATAATAATAATAATAATAATAATAATAATAATAATAATAATAATAATAATAATAATTCTTTCTACTTAAGGCACAAGGCCTGAAATTTTGGGGGAGATGAACACTCGATTATATCGACACCAGTGTTTCACTGATACTTAACTGATCGACCCGGAAATGAAGAAAGAAAAAGTTGACCCTGGCACTATTAGAACACAGAACGCGAAGCGGTGAGAAATACCGCGAAACATTTTATCCGGTATTCTAACAAATCTGCAATCTCGATGCCTTAACAACAACAAAAATACTTCTCCCTAATTTTGGCACAAGGCTACCAAATTTTATAAAGTGGAAGTCCATAATATCGAACCTTCTGCTCAAGATGTAGCTTATATTATCGATCTCGAGAACGCTGCCTTCAGTGTCATACGAACTCGCAAAGTTTAGGCAGCGCTAAAAAAATTTCTTGCACGTGCTAACCGTTCTGCCATTTCACCACCTTAATTACAGCAACAAAAAAAATAACAACAACAACAACAACAATAATAATCATTTTACTGTAGGCAGTTTTAGGGGATGTTGCTGATCGATTACATCGATCTCAGTGTTCAGTTGGTATTTATTTTATTCACCCCGAAATTTTGAAAAGCAAAGTTGACTTCGGCGGGATTTGAACTGAGAACGTAACGGCAGACGAAATACCGATAATTATAATTTCTGTTGTTTGCTACAAAGATGACCAATTGGTGTGTGTTACTGTGTGCGTGGGTAGGGGTCAATAGCAATACACATAGGCCTTCCAATACGTGAAATCCATGGTCCGATGTGGACCCGTGATTATGAGGAGGAACGATGCTTTAAAAAAATATAACAAATAATAAACAGTAGCGATTTTTTAACATAAACACACGTCCATCGTATAATCAATTATATTCGACTAAATTGGTACCAAGTATATAACTGGTACTTATTTTTGTTGAATGATGATGTGGCAGAATTTGAAATCAGAACGATTAAATTAAATAGAATTACGATAAAATAAACACATGCAATGTATTCCATTTTGGACCACCACGTCGATTATTATTGGCGAGAGAGAGAGAGAGAGAGAGAGAGAGAGAGAGAGAGAGAGAGAGAGTGACAGCTATAGAAACAGCGCGACACAGACAGATATAGAGAGAGGTGTACAGAGTGTGAGAGAAGGGAGAGAAGGAGAGAAAGAGAGGGAATGAGACGCGCTAATATCAGCTACTTCCACACCGAAACTGACATCAAGAACAACCACAACAACAAACACGAAAACAACAAGAATCATAACAACGACTACAATAGCAACAACAGCAACAACTGCAGCAGCAATAATATGAACAGCGACAACAATACGCGCCTCCGACGATTGAACCTCAACATGGCCACTCAGCCTTCTAGAAACAACAACCAAATACCTTACATATTATATCTTATATACTGTTAACAGCTTAAATAAGGGAAACATGTATTAAAGGATAATTTTGTAAATAACCCTGAATCATATTTCATTAAATTAGGGCGTGGTAAAGGATCAAAGTTGGGACCAAACTCCAGCAACAATATACAAGAAATAATATTAAATATCCCTTTGTTATTACTGTAAAATGAAATAAATGTAAGATATTTATAATCGTGACTTACCCATGGAATATCCCTGGTATTAAAATATGGTAATAAACTCGGATATTAAAACAGTTGTATGGATGTTTTGTATCGTGTGTGAGATAATAGTTGTGTGGAATCTTCGAATAACTTCGCGCGTCGTAAGAAAACTTTTAAAGACAGACATGTGAGTAGAGCAGGGTGCGTGTGTGCGACGGTAGAGATGTGAGTGTTTGTCTGTGTTCGCGAGATGTACATCTGTGTGTAGGTATGCATATGTATGTATGTATGTATGTATGTATGTATGTATGTATGTGTGTATGTACGTATGCGTGTGTGTATTTATACTAGCGATCACACAACTGTGTTTATACGTGATAGTTTGTATGTGGGTGTATACGAATGTGTGAATGAATATATATGCATGTGTATATTTAAGTGTGTACGTATGTATGTGTGTATTAGTGTATTTATACTTAAATGCACCTGTGCTTAGACGTGTTTGTATGTACGTTTGTGTATGTGTGTGAATACATCTATATATCAATATATATATATATATATGTATATATATATATATATAGATGTACGCGCGCGTATATTGTATGTGTTTGAGTATATTTGTGTAAAACAGGAAGTATATATGTGTGTATGTATTTATAACCAACAGTGTTTATACTAGTGTGTATGTGATTGTGTGTATGTGTGTGCGTGTATCTGTGTGTCTGTATGTGTGCCCGCTTCCGTCTATGAGTGTGTTTGTGTGTGCGTGGTTTTGTGTAAATCCCAGGCGTTCACCGACTTCCTTGATTTATCTCCATATATACATATGTGCGTTTGTGTGTCTAATTATATAAGTGTAGATGTAATTGTACTTATCTTTCCATCTTATCTGTGTATGCATCTACAAAAAAACGTGTACGTATGTCATATGTCAGTATGTGATTGTGTTTATGTATGTATCTAGCTGTGTGATTTTGACTGCGTGAGAGAGTTTGCTAGTCAGTATCAAAGCGAAGAGGTTTGTGTATGTACGTATGTCAGAGTGTGTTTGTGAGTGTGTATAAGAGCTTATCTGTGTGTATGACAGCTTATCTGTGTATACGTGTGAGTATGTGTATGTACAAGTGGATGACTGGCTTTGAATGTGCGCATCTTTTACGTGATCCTTTATACGCCTGTGTGTGTGTGTGTGTGTGTGTGTGTGTGTGTGTGTGTGTGTGTGTGTGTGTGTGTGTGTGGTGTGTGAACTTGTATGTATACAAAGTGTATGCTGTGCGCTAGGGTTTGTATATTGCTCTGTGTGTTTGCGTGTGTGTGAAGATGTGTGCATGTGTACGTGTGATCGTATGTCTAGTTGTTTAAATGTGTATATATGGTTGTATACGTAAATGCGAGTGTATATGTTTCCGTGTAATTGCGTATGGGGTGGCTGGTATACGTATATTTGCATGTGTGCGTGTACATGTATGTGTCTCTCTCTCTCTCTCTCTCTCTCTCTCTCTCTCTATATATATATATATATATATATATATATATATATATATATATATATATGTATGTATATCTATTATGTATATATATATATATATATATATATATATGTATATGTATACATATATATGTATATATATGCATATATTTATTCATATATATATATATATATATATATATATATATATATATACACATAATATATATATATATGTATATGTATACATTATATGTATATATATGCATATATTTATTCATATATATATATATATATATATATATATATATACACATAATATATATATATATATATATATATATATATACACATAATATATATATATATATATATATATATATATATATATGTATATGTATACATATATATATATATATATGCATATATATATATATATATATATATATATATATATATATATATATATATATATGATGTGTGTGTATACACACACATGTATATATATCTATATGTGTATATGTGTATATACATATATGATCGTGTATATCATTCGTTTTATTTATGTGTACAATACACGGGTGTGTAGGTGCGCGTGCGTGTGCGTGCATGTACGTTTGTTTAAACGGTATGAGAGGGATTGCAGTTGAAAGGGCTGTCTCTTGTATGTATATATGTAAACGTCGATATAAATTAAGGAGTATGTGTTAATGTATATGTATGAGTGATTATGAGTTTGTGTATGTCTGTGTGAGTCTGCGCGCGCGTTTAGTACTGATTGTCACACTCCCCACTGCCTTCTCTCATCTATTCCCCTCCCTCGTTCGAGGTGATACCCCGCCCACTTTGCATCCAGTTACATTCTAACAACGGAGACATATGAAACTCATACAAGGCACGGTACAATAGGTGTGCAAGTACATGCGTGAGCGCGTGTGTGTGTGCGTGTGTATGTATGTGTGCACCTTCACCGGTGCCAGCAGAACGGTGTGCACTCTCCACGATGCAAGTGCATCTGTTCTCAACGAGCAGCAAGTATCTCCGGCATGACATGAACGAACGAGAAAACCCTTTCAACTAATGGAAAAGATGTGAAGAAGGATAGAAGTGCACGAACGAATATCACTGTGTGAGTGTGTGTATGAGTGTAGGAATAGATGTGTGAGAATATGTATGTTTGTATGTGTTTGTATCTGTGTATGTATCTGTGTGTGTATTCTGTTGTTCTTTTATATTTTTAAGTGTTTCAGCTTCCAAGTTGCGGTCATGCCGGGGCACCACCTTTGACTGTGTTATGCACCATTATTTGAAACCTCCTATGATATGTGGCATCCGGTGAATGAGGGATGCTGCTGCCCTCATCTGTGTTACTTAACGAGGTTGGTTCATCTGAAACTTTTGACCGGAGGAGGTCCAGTTTTGTTTCAAAGACACCTACAACCACACCATGCAGGTCTCTCAGGCGTTTTGGAAGGATATTGAAGAGTTGCGGGCCCTTGAAGCCCAAGTTGTTGCAGTATCCGGTCCTTTATTTTGATGGAGATGCTGAGATCTTTGGCACAATGCAGTGGCACGCCATTCTGCTGTTTGCGTAACTTACAATGCGCAAGTTTGGGGCAAGACTTCCACTATTTTCCATATGTATATCACTGCATATCTTTTCCGCTTTCTTTCTAAAGAAAAGCGTTTTAACTCTTTCAGTTCACGGAAGCTGGTATGTTGGATTCCATCGAGTTCCGCCGTTAATATTATAATATGTGGTGACTATAGTTGGACCAGTATATATATATATATATATATATATATATATATATATATATCCTTGTACGTATGCATATAAATGTATTTATACGTGTATGTAAGCACCATTACTGCGTTTGTACTGTATTTCATCAACTCCCAGCAAGGGGAAAGCAAAGGTGACCTCCCGCTTATTCAAGCTCATTTGCTTGTATCTTGGTCATAAGAAATGGAATTTGGATGAAATGGGCTATTTTATGATATCAATTTGAAAACTGGGACAATCGTAGGCAAATTTGAGAACAGAACCTAAAGATTTTGATGAAATACTGCAAGAAATTTTGTCGAGCGTTCTACTGCTCTGTAATTCGCTGTTCTAAAAATAACTTTCCCGTTCATCTTAAAACAAAATGTCACTTGGCTGCCGTGAAAGATTTAAACCTGGGCTGCAACACCTGCTTCCATTGCTGCGTAAAATTCCGAGAAGGAAGAATAGGAGAATCACCTTGGAAACTGTAGCAAATGCAGCTTCAGCAACAACAAGAACAAGATCGTAATTGTTTTGAATTGAAAATCTCTACATTACATGTCAGATTTCATACAGAATTGATAAGAAAGCAAAGGAAGCGAATCACATTTGGAACAGAAACCGAACAAGCCTTACGCTTGAAGTACTGTAAAAGACATATGCAGGGGAATACACAACCGGAACCCAAAGATTTACGAAAGTATAGAGCTTGCAGAACGAAGCACTTGTAGGTTGCTTCAATATGTCGAGAAAAAAAAGAAAAACAGAAGAACTCTCACAAAATAAGCCTCAGCTTACACCCCAGGTTCACAAACCTGCACTCAGTTGTGCAATGAATGCAGGAAATAATAATATAAGTTGTTGTGGCACAATGAGATAGCGAAAGTGCCACATTGGAAACTGTGTAAAAAGAGGGGTTTAGAGAGAGGCAACACGTTGTATGAGCACAGGATACTGAGAGTGGCAGAGACGGGGACCTGCAAAGTTCAATGGGAATTCAAAATCGAAACAGACCAGGTGCTTCATTACAACAAACCAGACCAAATGGTGGTGTACCATGTGATGAACATCTGCTCTATAACTGATGTTGCGTGCCCCTTTGACCCACGAATGATCGAGAAGGCAAGAAAATAGACATATACAATTCTCTTAAAAACTAGATTGTTCGATTGCGGAAAATGAAGATTTTGCAGTTACTGTCAATTATTGTCAGGCCTTTGGGAACAGTATCGGACGGTATCAAAAGGAATATAAAGGAAATGGGAGTCGAGTGCGCAGTAGAGTTGTTACTCCAAAGTTGCCTCCCTGGTTTGACCAGAATAATCAGGAAAGTATTAAATAGTTGAAAAGAAATGATAGCATGGTACCGTTGGGCGCTGGAAACAAATCTACAACACATGCAAGATTCCAAGAGTTCCAACGAAACCTGGGTTGATCTAATAATAAAAATAATAATAATAATAATAATAATAATAATAATAATAATAATAATAATAAAGGGTGAGAGCAATACTGAAGACAGAGCTGAACGCGAGAAACAGGATCGAAGCGATCAATGCTCTAGCCATACCAGTCGTGACTTACAGTTTCAACATCGTTAACTGGTCAATTACTGAAATATGTAATGTTGACAGAAAAATACGAAAACTGTTGACAATGCATAGAATGCACCACCCTAAGGCAGATATAGAACGTCTTTATCTGCCAAGAAAAGAGGGAGGTCGAGGACTACTACAGCTGGCATTATCAATGAAGGTAGCCACAATTGGCCTAGACACCTATATGAAAAACTCTGAGGACTGGATGCTAAAACTTGTCTTAAAATATGAAAGCAAGAAAGCATCTTACTCAGTAACAAAACAGGCAAAGGAATATCTAAGTGAATTCCAATTGCAACAAATTCAAGAATTAGACGAACTAGAAACACCTACAGAAAAAGCTAAGCGCTTGAAAACCCGTGCTAAAATTGCTGCCTTAGCTATTATGACTGAAAAATGGCATGGAAAACCTCTCAATGGCAAATACCCAAAGAGAGCGAATAATGCAGATATTGACAAAGCCCTTACCCACCAATGGTTAATGGCCTCTGGATTGAAATCAGAAACAGAGGGGTTTATCATAGCAGCCCAAGATCAATGCCTACCTACAAAGAACTACCAGGCCAACATATTAAAGAACGGCAGCTCCCCATTATGTCGTATATGCCAACAACAAAATGAGACCATCGATCATGTTGTCTCCATGTGCAGTCTGCTTGCGCCTACAGAGTATCTCAACAGGCATGATAGAGCTGCACAATATATTCACTGGGTAATATGCAAAAACCTGGACTTGCCCCATGATAAAAACTGGTGGGAACACAAACCACCCCCAGTACATTGCACTCCTCTGGAACTTCACCATTCAAACTGACAGAAAGATAGACGCAAATAGGCCAGACATCATACTGAAAGACTTCAGACAAAAATCATGCCTCCTCATTGATATGACTGTCCCAATTGATATAAACGTATCTGTCAAGACCTACCAAAAACTGAGCAAATATAAAGATCTTGAAATAGAAATTAGCAAAATGTGGAATCTGAAGACGAAAACAATACCTATTGTCATAGGTGCCCTGGGAATGACAGCGAAACGGGCTGATTACTACCTAGCTCAGATACCAGGAAACCCCAAAATGGCTGAAGTCCAAAAGATAGTGCTCATGGGAACTGCCCATATCCTACGTAAAATACTGTCTATGTGATCTCAAATTTTAAAGCAAACATAATTTTCTTATGGTTTCTTAAACATTCACTTGAACAAAACTGTACAAATCCAAATATATGGTACCCTAGGCATAACACCTACATGAACTTCTAACTTGTTGTCTCTTGAGGTCTCTGGGTGAGACTTGGATCCAACTTGTACAAATGCAAAACAAAAGTCAAACATAAAATAATAATAATAATAATAATAATAATAATGATAATAATAATAATAATGATAATAATAATAATAATAATAATAATAAAAACAGCACTAATAACAATAATAATAATAATAATAATAATAATAATAATAATAATAATAATAATAATAATAATAATAATAATAATAATAATATCAATAATAATACCGGTATTATTCAACCCAAGAATAACAATAGGGATGTACGTACTGTAAACTTGTTACACAAAAGTACGAAAAACTACACGTGCAAAACAATTTGACAACAGAAATGAACGGACCGGCACCCTACGAAAATGATGACCGTCAAAATAAAGGGCCGGACGTTGTTCCTCATGTCCCGCAAATAAAACCAAAAAGGCATAAATGGACACGTGAGGAATATATTTCAATCCTACATGCTTATTTTACATCAGTGCTCTACCCAAAGAACAATATATACATATAAAATATGTAAGACAAATAACCTAAATAAAGACCTGGATACAGCAATGAACCCTAATAAACTAGCTAATATACGAAGATATATTCTCAAAGCAAAAAAATTATCAGAAATAGAAATAGAGCAATTAAAAGGAAAAATGCATTAAAAAAAATGTAGATAGTAGCCATACAACAATGCCAGGTAATATAAACACTGAGATAATAAAACACGAAGGCAAATGTAACATTTCCACCAAAAACGAAGTAAACAAAAAACAACAAACCCAGACCGTAGGGATGTATAATAATGTACAAAAACCATCAATTCAGAACACCACAGACAAACATGTGAATGAAAAGGAAGGCAAAACAAATCTAAAACCTGGGAATAACGAAGGGAAACCTAATGATTATACTATAAAAATGAGAATAATAAAAAAACTGAAAACCACAGATCTTAGAATGGACCACAGATTATATCTCCCAAAAATCAAAATAGACAATAAAACAACATCAATAATAAATAGCATAAACCTGGCCGTCACGGAACTAACAGCCTCAGAAACAACTGGCAATAGCACTGAGCTAAATGACATAATATATGGGGCTGCCACTGCAGCCACAAAAGAAGCAGGATACTCCCTCAAACCCAAACAAACAGGAGTTCCACTACCCAAACAAACCCTGTGGATAAATAATATCCAAAACAAAATTTTAAAATAGAGAAAAGATCTGTTTGATTCTTAACGAAATTAGTAGACAATCAACACTACTAAGTAACAAGAAGAAAACAAAAATACTGTGCAATACAACATTACAGAAAAAGGTTTACCTCAGGTAAAAGAAAAGCTAAAGCAAGATATCCTCGCCAAAGCACAAAGGATCCACCGGTATGAGAAACGCCAACGTTTCTTTGAACAAAACAAACAGTTCAACTCCATCCCCCAAAAATTCTACCAAGAACTTGGCAAAAATAAAATATACATTACTGCAGCAGCAACAGCAGAAGAAGTGGAAGAATTTTGGAAAGAAATATGGTCGGTGAAGCAACAACCTCAGAAAAGGACCACCAAAACAACGAACGTAGCACCTGAGCAACTCTAGACCCCATTAACAACTGAAGAGGTCACCCAGGCACTGCAGAGACTAAGCATCTGGAAGGCACGTGGGCACGACAAGATCCCCAACTTCTGGTTAAAATACCTGACAGGAATACACAATAAGCTGGCTGAAAACTTTAACAACATACTAGTAGAACCAGAGACAATGCCTGAATGGCTCACGAAAGGGAAAACTATCCTAATTCCCAAATCCATGGAAACATCAAAACCACAAAACTACAGACCTATAACCTGTCTCCCTACATTCTACAAAGCCTTTATTGCAATAATATCGCAGAGATTGGGTAAGCACCTGGAAGATAACCACCTGTTTCCAGAAGAGCATAAGGGATGCTGCAAAGGCTCATACGGCTGTGAAGATCATTTAATGATCAATAAAGCCATAACTGAAGACAGCCTCAGAATGAAGAAAGGCCTCAGTGTGGCCTGTATCGACTACCAAATGGCTTTTGATAGTGTTCCCGACACGTAGATCCTCGAAACACTAGCCATAAACAAGGTAGCACCAATAATTATAAAATACATAAAACACTCTATGAATAAATGGCAGACAGTGCTACAGCTCCAAACAAAAGAGGGACTCGTGAAACTATAGACGAATTAGATCACTACTAAAACAGAGCTCAATGCTAATAACAAAATAATAGGTATTAACACTTCAGCCGTCCCAGTTATAACTTACAGCTACAATGTCCTTAACTGGACACTAAATAAACTAACGAAAATAGACAAGAAAACAACAAAAATAATGACAGGATCTAGGATGCGCCACAGAATCTGACATAGAAAGGCTATATATACAATGTACAGAAGGTGGTAGAGGCCTTATACAGCTGGAAAATTATTATAAATTAACCCCCATAGGATTACAAATGTACGTTGATATACAAATTTTACGGCAAAACAATCAGCACCTTTTATATATGGATATACTTGTCAGAGATCATGGAGGAAAAATGCTTTGTCATTGATGTATCAATACCAGCAGATGACAACATATCTCTAAGAGAAATGGAGAAACTTTCAAAATACAAAGACCTAGAAATAGAGATAACTCCAATGTGGAATCTAAAAACAGAAACAATTCCTGTCATAGTAGGCGCCTTAGGTATGATAAAAAAAATATTCAGACAAATACATAACAAAAACACCAGGACTTACAAATATATATAACATACAGAAAATTGCACTACTGGGCACTGCACATATCCTATGTAAAACACTTTCAATACAGTAACCATAAGAGCATCACAGCAAACTACAGCACATACCCAAGGAACACAGAGCTGCGCTCGGTAGTGAAGTGAAAGCACGCTATAAAAATAAAACTACTGAATAATAATGATAATAATAATAATAATAATAATAATGAGAAGAAGAAGAAGAAGAAGAAGAAGAAGAAGAAGGAGGAGGAGGAGGAGGAGGAGGAGGAGGAGGAGGAGGGGAAGAAGAAGAAGAAGAAGGAGGAGGAGAAGAAGAAGAAGAAGAAGAAGAAGAAGAAGAAGAAGAAGAAGAAGAAGAAGAATGATTTCAAATTTTGTCACATGGCCAGTAATTTTGGTGAAGAGAGGAAGTCGATTTCGTCGACATCAATTTTCAATTGGTATTGATTTTATTTTTATTTCAATTAGTATTTATTTATTTCATTGCTGCGGGAATCATAGGAAAAGGCGATCCCGGTGGCATTATAACTTACAATGTAAAACCGGAAGAAATGCCGCTAAGTTAGTTATTCTACACTACAAGTATTTTTATATGGATACTATCTAGAGCAACATAAGAATGGTGCTCGCTTCATCGACGAAGACGACGACGACGATGATAATGATGATGATGATGGTAGTTGTAGTGATGATGATGATGATGATGATGGTTATATCTTCAATTGTCAGGCAAAATATGAAAATACTCTGTACTTGTATAAACTGACAAAATACCTTCCAAGTATTTTTAATTAAGTTTTCTTAATTTCTTCCACCACATCTCTATGATGAACGAATGATGTATGCAAATTTGTGATTATTATGCAAAGTATTATGCTAATTACTTTCTAAAATAATCAGAATGATAATTAATAATGATGATTTCTGTTTTTGGCACAAGGCCACAAGCGCAACCCGTGTCGATATTTCACGAAGATGCTTTATCGATTCTTCAATATCCGAGTTAAAATCGCCCTTAAACAGAAGTAAATCGTAACGAATATGTCTCTTGAAAAGGATGATGGGAAACATAGCAGCAAATAATTATTAAAGAATATTCTAAAAGTAAGAATTTCAATATAAATTATCCTGTTAAATCTTAGATAGTTTCCTTGCGTGGCACATGCAGGGCAAGATTGAACAATGCTCTACAGATGAGAAGAAAAGAACAAAACTGCATCGTCTTAGAAGTTTATGATTCTTAGTTTTGACCGAAGGATTTTACATGGGTAACGTAGAGGTGCAGTCGATGTCGGAAAAATTAGTATGAGTATGTATACATTATAAATGTATATATACAGTAATCCCTCGCCATATCGCGATTCACCTACCGCAGTTTACTGTTTAAGCTTATGCCAATTCCTCCGGGGTGTTGTTTTGCATTTATGATAAAATAAATATATACAAATTATAGAAATAATTTTTTTTAATTACACTACAGTAGTGTTTCCACTTCGAAAATTTCACTTATCGTGGGGGTCTTGGAACGCAACACCAACGATAGTCGAGAGATCACTGTATGTATATGTATATATATATATATATATATAGAAGGCTAAACAATGCAAAATGAATTGTAAGATGAGGTAACGAAATATACGGTAAGTTACTCGGTCGTCTTTGTTTTCTTTTTATTGATGTTGCTGTTGTTCTTTTAACTGTCCAATATTTTAAGACCTAAAAATCCCTTCATCAGGGCTATGAACCTATTGGAGTACAGTATAAATCTCGTCCATCTTCAGATTTATCCTGTACTGTCCAGTAGAAGTATTATACATACTTTAAGGTTTGCGTTTGGGTATTCGTCGTGTGTGAATAAATA